>NC_061113.1:117486092-117663883 GCF_002878395.1 Capsicum annuum | reverse complement strand
CCTATCTTCGAAAAATTAACACAACATAATCAACAATAAATGGCGAGAGCAAGTACTCAGATCTGTACCAAAAAGGTACAGAAGTATAGTATGAGTACCGAAACAATGAGTACTCAGTAGGTATCATTGGTCGACTGAGCTAAATCATGATCTAAATATGATACAATGAAGATAACATAACTAAGTCAAGGTACAGAAATGAACCTAAATCATCTGCAATACTACTGTACATAATAAGTAATTTAATTGGAATAATAATATAATAAAACACATCAACACATGCCAACATCACCGTTCAATATAAGTAAATAAATCGGAATAATAATAATGCATCACAACGCATCACACAAGCAATAACAAACTACAAAATTGGCTCTCATACACTAATTGGTGTGAAAAGTAAATAACTTATCACAAACTTCCATACACCTGGAGAGTACAGTTAAAGATAGAAATAAGCATCCATTCATCGCTCACAAGCAATCAACTCATTATTTAACCATTATTCCATAATTTATCATCAATCAGTTATTTACCAATATTGACAATGTACCCACGTTCCATAATATTACCATCATTGAACAATCTTATTATCGCTACTCACTTGTTACCATTTATTAGCTAACCATATCTTATTAACTAATCCAATTTATTACTAGTCAGCATATAACCTCTAGTCATCATTTAATAACTATTTACCACATATCCGCTACTCACCATTTATATGATAACCATCATTTATCAACTAACATTATTTATTAACTAATCATTCTTTACCAACTAATTCTCGTTTATCAACTAGTCATGAGTAGTCACTTAAAAAATATCCACCACTAATCTTTGTTTATCACTAATCATCAACTATATCATTTTAAAATCATTTACCACATTCGGGCTATAACCGACATCCCTAATATCAACAAACTACCCAACTTGTATATGTATGTATGTATGTATGTATGTATGTATGTATATACTTATATAATTATATCATAATAAATAGCCAGACTCAAATCGCTAGATATGCACATAGGTACTCAATATAAACATCCTCCGGTCTTGTCGAGTATCAATGTATCATCATCTTTTGGACTTTTCAGGTATCAATATATCATTATAATCATCCTACAACCTTGTCGAATATCAATATATCATCATTATCATCATCCTCCAGCCTCGTCGGATATCAATATGTCATCATAATCATCCTTCAGCCTTGTTGAATATCAGCATATCATCATAATCATCCTCCGAAATCAAACCAAGTATAATCAATATCAATATCATCTTTCAAAATTGAACTGGGTATATATATATATATATTATAAATATTTGAACTCAAATTGGTAGATATATCATCATAGTCAGTTGCATAATTAATAGCACAAGTGCTAATATAGTCAAGTATCATGAATTCTAGCATAATTATAGCATAACTTCCCATAAAATCAATAAGAATGACTTCTAACATAAATTAACAACCCAATTGCTAACATCACCAATAAGAATGTTTTCTAGCATGATTAGTAGCATAATTGCTTAGCATGATCATAACCGTAAGTAATAAACAATAATTTATCAATAGCATGGTTAAAGGCTTACCATTAGCATAATAAGTAGCTTATACATGGCATCACCAATAGCTTGTCACAACATGATCCATATCTCATCATTTCATAAGTGACAATCTAGTCCACTAGTTTATGGACGTTACTTCTAATGTAATCATCACCATAATCATCAAGTATCAAGGTTCCTCAATATTTCCTCAAAGGGGAATTCTCTAGGTATTCAATAAGAATATAAGGATTTCAAGAGAACTAATCATCGATCTTAGCTTAAGGTAGGTCAATAAGCCCACTTCTAAATCTCCAAAATATATTTCAAGTCAAATTCTACCCCGGACTAGGCTAAGGTATCTAAATCAACTCTTAGATGCATAGTAAGCCACAATTAGCCCTAAGTTAAAGGTTTTTCCAAAACAAAATAGTTAGGCCAAAATAGTAAAGAAGGCAACCTCTTTTAATGTAAGAAACTAAAGCCAATATTACCCTAAGCATGAGTTTCTAAAGTATTTTTTTTATCTAACTTGAGAGTTCTAAGGTATTTCCATGAGAAACATGAGACATGAAACCTAACTCACCTAAGGCATAAGGAACGAGTCAAGTGTTTTAACTCTACGGTTTCAAATTAGCCTAAATGGTCCAACTAACTCAAGTATTGAATTTCACCAACCCAACACCTAAAACCTATTCCAATCCAATACAATATCATAAGAATACTATGAAATAGCGTAATATAACAAGGGATAGACCTAGCCTATCTTGACGCTGAAGAAAGCTCAATGAACCGCTAAGCCACTGCTTTTCCCTTTTGAAAAACCTTCTCAAAATGCCAAGCTATCATAAACACATTCTACTCATTAATACTAGAATAATGATACTCATATTTATACCATTATGCTTCGGGTCCAAAAATCATACAAAAATCTCATGTGGGTCCCACTTACAAAAATTGCATTTTCAAAACCAACCCAACATTTTTACAAGCTCAAGGAATAATTATCCTGAAAAATGGGTGAAATCCAAGATAAATTGGGCTAAAATCAAGCCCTCAAGGTTTTGGAGTTTTGAGAAATAAATCACTATAATCTATCAAGGAAAGGGTGAATTCTTTCCTCAAATTGGAAGATAATCGCAAAAATAAATGTTATTCAAGCTTCCAAGTCACCTACAAGTCTCAGTTTTAAGATATCACACCATTTAGGATTTTTTGGCTCTCAAGGAAGTGATGAACAATGGCGAAAATCATGGAAAAGGGGTCCTTTTATATCCAGTCTGGGTACTCGAGAGTCGCGATTGCGATGTCGAGGTTTCAATCGCACGATCTTTCGTCTACCACATAAGTCACTATTACAAAATCCCTATCATGATCATGGTATCTCCTATGCTCAAGAGAGTCACGATCGCAGTCCAAAGAGTCTCTATTACGGTGCACCAGAAACCTGGTGCACCAGATTTTTCTAAGTCCGAAATGGACTTCAACAAAGTGCTAGGGATTTATTTGGGATCACGTATATGAAAATGAACTATATAACCGCAACAAATTTGATATTTCGGATGCGATGGCATACTTAAAATTTCCATCCCAGGTTGTTTTGACTAAATATGGGTCCACACCTATATCTCATTTTCTTAACTTTCCGACCAATAGGTCAAAATGAGCCCGAATATCTCGGGACTCGAACTAAAGCTCAACCTATCTTAAAATCGACATCCAGAGCTACTGGAACTATCATAATTTGCATACAAGATCTTTTTATTGAAGTTCTTGATCAGGGGCCATTTGGAACCAGCGAAGACTTTAAAACAGAGAATTGACTCTAAAAACCAAACGAACTGCTCGGTAATCAAACTGTCAGTTTAGAAAGTCATAAATGACTTAGGGAAGCTATAGAAAATCTCTAATGGTGAAAATATGGGAAAATATGGAAAAAATCTAAAGAGCCATTACACAATCGAGGCGATCTTATAAGAAGGAATAGAAATAGGTTTGGTTCTCGGCTTAACATCAATGGAGAGATCAATATATCAATCAGGAGGAATACGAGGTAAGTTTATAGGAAACACATCCAAGAACTCCTTAACCATGAACAAAATCTTAGAGAGGCGGTGAAGCAACACTAGTATTGCAAACATAGGTCAAATAAGAAAGATACTCTTTCTCTACCATACAATGAGCACGTAGAAAAGATATACCCCCTTCAGACCCAAACTAGGGGTACCTTTCCATGCCAACCTTAGCATAATCAGAGTAGCTAAAGTTATGGTCTTGACAAAATATTCTAAAATTGCATGATAAAGAGCTGACCAATCCAAACCTAAGATAACATCAAATAAATCATATCTAGGATAATAAAGGCTGCCCAGGTCTGATGGCATGTAAAGGTTACCAAACATGATTAATACACCCTATCCACCACTAAAGAATCTCTTATAGGGGTAGAGACATGAATAGTTACAACAAAAGACTCATATGTAGCATCAAACGCAGTAACAAAGTATCTAGACACATAAAAGAATGTAGACACAGGGTCAAGTAATATGGAAGCAGAATAATGGAAAATCGGGATAATACCTATGATAACTACATCAGAGGACAAAGTATAGCATAACACTATCCATGCCTACTCCTAGACTAAGCAACCATGTGTCCACTCCAATGATCTCTATGAGCTCCCACTCGAGACCTTTTGATACTACCCTTGTTACTCAATGAATCATTTCTAACTACAAATATAAGAGAAGGGTAAAGTTGAAGCTGAGAACCCACTGTGTAGGACTCAATGCACGTCAAGGGAAATCCCCCGTATAATGACTAGACTCTTATTATAGGTATCACTCTTTGCTACCTGACTCATGCAGAGGGGTCCCCAGAAGACTTAGAACATCCTTTTTAACCCAATAAATCAAAACTAGAGCCTCTACCCGCATGACCTATCCTCTGTCTATCTAAAACCCTAGAAATAAAAAACCTACAATTCAAACACTATAACGCTATCTGAACTGGTCTACCATGATAACCGTGACCACTTATGCTTGAGAAATCCCTACCTCAAAATACATGTCCACTAAACTTACCCTAACAACAAACCTTCTTAGCACAACCATCGCTCTGAGTACCTGTCACGACCCGAACCGATGCCCTAGCTGTGACGAGTATCCCAATCCAAGAAGGCCTGGATGCCCTTCTAACTTGTAATCATATACACTGTACTCATATGAAAAAGATAATGCAGAAATACATAATGAAATAGAAGCGTGGTCATTAAATCTGAATTCAAATTTTAATGAAAACTGCAATTCAAAATATCTGAGTTATATCTGACTCAGTCTGCGAAATCTCTTCTACATGCATAAACCCAACTGTCTGAAAAATGGGACAAGGACCCCAGTAGACCAAAACATAATAATAATAAATGATTGAAGTAAACTAGGCCTTCTAAAATATAGAAGGCTCACCATGGAACTCTGCACTTCTGTCTGGAGAAAATCTACTGCTTATCGGGACCCCTAAATTGAGCCACAGAACCTGGAAAGGAGGAGGTCAATACAGATGTACTGGTATACAGAGCAATCCAAAATAATGTATTTACATATAATATAAGTGAGAGCAATTCATAAAACATTTTACATATAATATACGAAAAACACATGGGCACATTTTAGAGACTTTGAAACATTTCTTTGAAACCATGACTCACTCTTTCTCTTACTTCTAAGAAAGATGGTACACCCTACAATCTGTAATTCTACGGGCTATATAGAATCCACCCTTAACTCGGCGGCCAAGTCCCAATCCAATCTTGCCACAGGGATTGGAGTATCTATAAGGGAGGCACATAAGATCACACAGTAGGGTGCCAAAATCCTCAATCAAATCAATATGTCATGGTAGTGCACAAGATCATAAAGCAGGGCTCCTAACTATAATCTCAATTTGGGACGACATGAATCAAAGTACACAAGATCACAAAGCATGGTACCATACTCCCGTGTCGACAAATCATGATTTCTAGCATAGAGTCTTTCAACTCGTACTTTCTTCGAGTAACCATCTAACTCTCTTTAAGCCCATTACTATTTCTAAACATGCATCTTTCTGAATTCATAATCTGAAAAACTAATTTGAAATATGTGTTTTATTCTGTTCTGAATTACTATGGCTTTAACTGAGTTGATGTCGTCACACTAAGACTTGCAAGTCTTATTTCTGAGCCATATTGTACCATGCATGATTCTTTCATTAAAACATAATTCAAACCACCCAAGCATGCAAATAGTATAGAAAATTTCATGTTCTGAAAGCACAAGTCAAAACTATGCTAAGATTCTCATTATTTCAATAACCCTGTGGTGTTCAGGTATTTTGGCCAACATGCAATTCTTTCATTAAAAGTGTATTCAACGTTTAACAACATGTACAATCCTTTCTTTTGGATTCAAAATAATATTCAAGTCATAGCAATAATCAAGACATTTCAAAAATAATTCATATCATATAAAAGATGGGAAAAATCATAACAAGAGAGGGATTCTTTAGGATTCATGCTCTCAATTATATATTCAACCTTAAACGCATGCATACATATATATAAAGTTTCAAATCAATTTAGGGAAAGGCCAAAAGACCAAATAATATTGATCAAGGCTTCTAAAACATGCTAGTAATCATCAATTCAAAACACCTTTCTTAAAAATTATGATTTCTAAATCGTTAGCATGAATTAAAGATGATTTCTTTGCCCATAAAATTTTAGGAAAACCCCACGTACCTTAATTTATGACTCTTGAATGAAATCGTGCTTTAGGGATGTTATTCGAAAAATTGATGGATGTTTCATGTAGCCCCCGCAATGGGAATTTCGAATCTTGAAGAATTATTGAAAACCCACGGTGAAATCTTAAGATATTTTGATCTTTGGGTTGAAACCCTAAGAAATGTTCTCGGTGATTTTTAGAGAGAATGACCTTATTTTGGTGTTTGGGGGATTTAATACAATTTTATGGCTGAATAGGGGTGGAAAATACCACTTTTACCCTTGAAATGCAAAAACAGAACCTGGAAATAGGGTGCGTGCGACAGAGCATATGTTGCACGCTAATTGCACGATGCTACCATCTCAGTCACGAAAATAGACATAACTTTTTACTTGGGTATCAGATTTTGGTAAAATTTGTATTGTTAGAAAGATAATTCGAAGAGCTTTTATTTGATATATATTAGGCCCTGTAATTCGTTACATACAAAGAGTTATGGTCGATTAAATTTGACCCATGTTTCGACGCTCAATCAAACTCGAACGATAGGAAAGTTTTCAACTCGTCCTTGAGTTAGGGGACCTCTATGATCTTAATTCATGATAAAATAGGTTCCCATACTACATAATTGATTAACATGCCAAATTTTCATAGGATTTATGGCTTTTGGATCATCTACACATAGAAATGATGATTTTCGTTCTAGCTCGAAATGTGGGGTGTTACATTATCTCCCCCTTAGGATCATTCATCCATGAATGATGGGTAGAAACATTGAAGTTTAAAGGTATGGAATAACAAGGACATGATGTGTATTCTAATAAAGGATGTAAAACATCTGAAGCATTTAAAATTCTATCATGAAACTGAATTCTGAGCTGACTTGCCCTTGTTTTAAGGAGCTGATTATGCTGAAAGTTTAGGATTCCCCCCAAAGTGTTTATGATTAAATCACACACATTGGATTTAGAAGTGATAGCTTATGTAATTATGAATCATGAGTCAACAAGATTTAGATCATACAAAGGTATTACACTGTTTGAGCTAAAATAGCTGGAAAAATTTAAGATTATATGCTGAACTCTTATGAACTGAGTCATGACTAAATAACTGAATCTGAAACATGATGCTTGCATTGAACTGAGTTCGCAACTTACACGGACGGAATAGATTATCTTTTGTGATGATTATATGCATTGGACTTCGGATAGTAGGACTAGGTAAAAAGGTAAAAGACCACAGTAACTTGTCTGACTGACTGTTAAACTGAATTATACTGGACACTTATACTTAACTGGAGTATCTCTTAAACACTCTTTCTAAAGAAGTCCTAGTAGCATTAGGGAGCAAAGAATCTCTGACATGAGTTACACAAGGCATCCAACTAAGGAATCACAAAAATGACACTACTCTATAGCATGGAATACAGACATATAACTCGTGAACAAGGATAGAATTACAAGTCTTTAGGCAATGCAACTTCTTACTTTCAAGCTTAGAATACTTCTCGAATGCTCCCTCCACTATACATTTCCCCTTAAATATTATACTCACTCGATTCTACTTATAATTCTTATAGGGGTATTGATAAATCTTTTTATATCTTTTTAAAGTTTACACCCTAAGCATAAGGTGTTTTACCACTTCAATGACCAACTCTGAACTCTTACTATGGATTCGCTAGCGTATATTGCGTTCCTCCACTTAAATCCCAACATGTCATTCAAGCCTATCTTTATAACCACATATGAACTTCAAGGCAAACACCCATAAAGGAATACTTCATATATTCTCTAAACCACTATCAATACAACTCCCACGCGCTACCTCAAGAACATACCCACACAAATTTTAACTAACCATCATATACATAAAAGACTTCACCCCAATCTTACTTCACACTTATGGACTTATCTAAACAAGCATGAAATGATCTTTCACCAACAAGAAACATTTACTCACTACCAATATCATTACATAAGGAGGAGTTACTAAAAGGTTAGAACAGAAAACCTTGAAGCATGGAAATATATTAAATGAGACTTGACACTTAACTGAGGCCTGGAGAATAGCAAATCAACATCATAGATTTATCTAAGTGATTTTAATTGAGGCATATATTACTATAAGATGAATCTCACCTATCATAAGGAGTATAGAATGAATTACGGGAACTGAGCACACTATAAAGTGTGAGTACATGAGTCATGAGCTACATGACCTCAATTTGGAGTTCATAACATATGGAATGTGATTCTGACTATTGAATGAACTTGAACTCCTCATTTTGGGACTGGAAGAGTACATGATTCTCTATCATAAGCATGAACATGAAATATGATCATAGAACTGGAACGTAAGGAACGAGTAGGTATTGGGATAACTAAAAAATACTGCAGTAAGAATGGGTTGAGTCTTACCCTCACTTTCTGATGTTCCATGTCATACTGACATCACTACTAGAATCTGAGAGCTTGACTTGGTTATTCGTCCTATCATCTTTCCCTTAGCTTCAATCCATCATCTTAAGTTTGAGAGATCTCTTACTAGACTCTAAACTGAACTACACTTACTGCACTCTGGGGTCTGGAAAACAACAATACACGTATATCATAGAACTTAACCCGAAAGACTACACCTAAAAGTGGAAAACCCACTGCTAATACTACCTTCTGAGACACACTCCTATCTTTCTATATCCCTAATAGTCATCACATAATCTTGAACACTTACTAACTTCGAATCTTCATAAATATCCCCATAGTTGGGGTGCACACCCTCTAGTGCTTCAACTCTTATTTCTATTAGTTCAACCCTAAAAAAAATCAACTTAGATTCTAACACTTAAAATGGGTATCACCAAGTCTTTGATGAACCAATTCTACTTCCATCATAGCCCAACAATATTGCGACTCCAAACTTATATCTCTCTACCATGAGAATCAAGATAATATCAAAAGGCTTTACACTAATAATCAAAACTTCTTAACTTGGCCATTTAGAACACCATGTACTATCTAACTAGTCTTTCTCCATCTAGCAACTTAACGGTACTACTAGCCACACGAAACATGCAATAGCCTTAGAAAATGCCGCAACTCTATATCACTTTGGGCATATTCTTACATCATACATACAATATCATACTTTACTACGGCTCAAATAAACTTAAGCTCTTGCATACACTGTTCAAGCCTATTAGATCACTTCTCTATAATTAGTATCATTAACCAAGAAATCATCACATCTACCTTCATAGACATTAACTATTCATAGTTAATGTCTAGTGATAAACATGGTTTACAATCCAACCTTACACACAATTGTCACTTGGAAAAAAAATATGAAATAAAAAATCAAGAAACACTAGTACTCTAAATCTCAGGGACGCCAAAATTAACTACACTCATCCACAAAGTACCTTCATCAATAACCTATACTCTTCTTGCACAACAAACACCATCAATAACTTTTTTCATACTTCAAGCAAACAACAATTCTCCTTAACAAATAACTCCTTCTCTACCAAACTAACACACAAGGTCGTATTATTTTATTACCAACTCAATATCATGCACAAAGATTTGGCTATACATATATTCAATAAATCACCCTTACCACTTTTCTTTCCATTATGCCACTAAACCCCAATTCCAACCAACACAAGAATAACAAGATGAACAATAAGTTTCTAGTGAATCAAAATAGGCCCCACACAGCTCCACTAGACTTTGATTTAGTGTTTTGAATAGGAAATGAGATGAATGACAAGGAAACTATGCTTGTGAATCGAAAGAGCCCCATACGACATCACTAGACTTTCAGTTTCAACAACACAATGATAGCAATATTACAAGAGATAGAAACTTGACACACAATATTCAATGATCTAAGAATACACATCTTACTCTGTATAAATAAAAAAATCTAAGTCAAACACTTCCCCCATAGACTACCATACAATCCACACATGCTACTAGCTACGACATTAGTCTATCACTATAAAATGGTAAATCATTCTCAAACATCAGTTATTCAACTAAACACATTTATCTACACAAAAGCCACCCTCACTCTGATTTCTAACATTGGGACTTCACATCACCAACTTCCTAGTCCGATATCACTACCAATAGGACATGACACCGTCATTTTAACTTATACTACTAGTCAGGTGGAAATACAATTCCAACATTCTTCTACACATCATTCCCCCTAAAGCATGACGTCTGCATCATAAATTTTGAAAAGGACCGAATACACTTAATACTGCAGGCTGAAAAGCACAATTTCATCAGAATTAAAGTTCACACTAGAATCAATATACCTTGGAGCACTAACAAACTCTTCTCAAGTCCTTGCACAAATTTTAAACTCTTATATGGCTTAATCAGAAAGTACCGTACCATTTAGACTCTAAACTTCTACACTTGAATCACCCCAATAATAAGACATATCTGAGCACATCAAAGTAAGGAAAGAATTGGGATGACTTTACTTCAATATGTACGACACCATAGCATAAATTAGAGTATGTATGAGGAACATGCTAACTCCATAGCACGAACTAGAACATAAAGAAAGCGAGACATTCCTAAACACCTAGTAGTCTCCTGCCTATAAGTGTGGTGCACTACATACCCATAAATAAGACTCTACCCGACATAATTTTGCAGATACTCTGGGACCATGAACCGTGCTCTGATACCAAATTTGTCATGACCCGAACTGGGGTCCTAGCCATGACGAGCACCCGAACCATGAAGGCCCGGACGACCTTCTAACTTGTAATCACATATATTGTCCTCATATGAAAAAGATAATGCAGAAATACATAATGAAATGGAATCATGGTCATTAAATCTAAATTCAAATCTTAATGAAAACTGCAATTCAAAACATCTGAGTAATATCTGACTCAGTCTGCGAAATCTCTTCTACATGTATAAACCCAACTGTCTAAAAACTGGGACAAGGCCCCCAGTAGACCAAAACATAATAATGATAAATGGTTGAAGAAAACTAGGCCTTCTAAAATATAGAAGTCTCACCACGAAACTCTGCACTTCTGTCTGGAGAAAATCTACTGCTTATCGGGACTCCTAGATTGAGCCACAGAACCTGGAAGGGAGGGGGTTAATATAGATGTACTGGTACACAGAGCAATCCAAAATAATGTATTTATATATAACATAAGTGAGAGCAATTCATAAAACATTTTATATATAATATATGAAAAACACATGGGCACATTTTAGAGACTTTAAAACATTTCTTTGAAACCATGACTCACTCTTTGTCTTACTTCTGAGTTAGATGGTACACCCTACAATCTGTAATTCCATGGGCTATATAGAATCCGCCCTTGACTCGGAGGCCAAGCCCCCAATCTAAGTTTGCCGCAAAGATTGGAGTATCTATAAGAGAGACACGCAAGATCACACAGCAAGGTGCAAAAATTCCCAATCAAATCAACATGTCATGGTAGTGCACAAGATCACAAAGTAGGGATCCTAACCATAATCCCAATTTGGGATGACATGAATCAAGGTACACAAGATCACAAAGCATGGTACCATAATCCCGTGTTGGCAAATCACAGTTTTTAGCATAGAGTCTTTCAATATGTACTTTCTTCGGGTAACCATCTAACTCTCTTTAAGCCCATTTTTAAACCTTTTCTAAACATGCATCTTTCTGAATTAATAATCTAAAAATCTGATTTCAAATATGTGTTCTATTCTGTTCTGAATTACTATGGCTTTAACTGAGTTGATGTCGTCACACCAAGACTTGCAAGTACTATTTCTAAGCAATATTGTACTATGCATGATTCTTTCATTAAAATATAATTCAGACCACCCAAGCATGCAAATAGTATAGGAAGTTTCATGTTCCAAAAGCACAAGTCAAAACCGTATTAAGATTCTCATTCTTTCAAAAACCATATGGTAGTCACGTATTTTGGCACACATGCAATTCTTTCATTAAAAGTGTATTAAACGTTTATCAATATGCACAACCCTTTCTTTTGGATTCAAAATCATATTCAAGTCATAGCAACAATTAAGACATTTCAAACACAATTCATATCATATAAAAGATGGGAAAATCATAGCAAAAGAGGGATTCTTTAGGATTGATGCTATCAATTGTATATTCATCCTTAAACCAGTGCATACATATATATAGAGTTTCAAATAAATTTGGGGAAAGGTCTAAAGACTAAACAATACTGATCAAGGCTTCTAAAATATGCTAGTAATTGTAAATTCAAAACCCCTTTCTTAAAAATCATGCTTTCTAAACCGTTAGCATGAATTAAAGATAATTTCTTTCCCCATGAAATTTTAGGAAAACCCCACGTACCTTAATTTATGACTCTTGAATGAACTAGTGCTTTAGGGATGCTATTCGAACAATTGATGGGTGCTTCTTGTAGCCCCCGCAATGGAAATTCTGAATCTCAAAGAATTATTGAAAACCCATGGTGAAATCAAAGATATTTTGATCTTTAGGTTGAAACTCTAAGAAGTGTTCTTGGTGATTTTGAGTGAGAATGACCTTATTTTGGTATTTGGGGGAATTAATCCCATGTTATGGCTGAATAGTGGGTGGAAAATACCACTTTTGCCCTTAAAAATATGAAAATAGAACCTAGAAATTGGGTGCGTGTGACAGAGAGTGCGTCGCACGCTAATCGTGCGATGCTACCATCTCAGGCACAAAAATCGCCATAACTTTTTGCTTGGGTATTGGATTTTGGGAAAATTGGTATCGTTGGAAAGATAATTCGTAGAGCTTCCATTTGATATATAGTAGGCCCTCTAATTAGTTATATACAAAGAGTTATGGTCGATTGAATTTGACCCAAGTTTTTCGATGCTCACTCAAACTCGAACGATAGGAAAGCTTTCAACTCGTCCTTAAGTTAGGGGACCTCTATGATCTCGATTCATGCTCAAATAGGTTCCCACACTACATAATTGATTAACATGCCAAATTTGCATAGGATTTATGGCTTTTGGATCATCTACGCATAGAAATAACGGTTTTTGTTCTAGCCCGAAATGCGGGGTGTTATAGTACCCTAATGAATTCACTCAATCAACTTAGCACACTTTACAATACTCTAGAAAGAAGCTTCTAAAACAACCATCTACTTAGTAGGAGTGAATATGATCCACTTATATTTAGTAGGTATAATAGACCGACTGAGCAAAGTAGAAAACTAAACAAGAAAAAAGGATACTATGTGCACGTTCCACCTACAAATAGAAAAGTTCCTAAGCGGTTGCTCACATCGTCTCCACTAATAGTTCTACAATATAAGGCAAAATGAAAGATACACACTAAATATATATATATATAGAAACTAAGTAAACATCAATAAACACAAAAAGGAAATACAAATGATGAAATGCAATGCAATGAGATATAATGATGGTGGTTCATAAAGAATGTAAGCCATCACATGACATTTTGTGTACACTTTTCAAGCCTTAACGCTTCAATGCACGACCCATAATTGGTTCATAAATCATATAACCCTTAATCTCATATCTCAATCAACCTTGACGGTTAATGTTACAACTAAGGATTTTATAAAGTATATTATTTTTTTTTCAAAAATTAGTGTTTCTCAATAGTACCACTATCTCATGAATATGTATGTATGAAATGAGGATGTAATGCTGAGAACCAATTAGTTTGAAAATGATGATAAGTTTAATACATGTATAAATGAGCTCAAAAATAACTCAACATGATAATAATTCATGATATAAGACCTCACTCGGCACCACTAGAATAAATAGTCTTGTAAGACATCAATAATAGTATTTTAAACCCCTCTCTAGGCATCACTATAATAGTAAAGGTAAATAATGCTCAAACAAGGTCTATCAGATCTATTCAAGCCCCCATATGAGATTATAACAATAATAATGACATTTAATGCACAAATAGACCTACAATATCAAATAAATCCCTATAAAAGCATCACACAAAATATTTCCCCTCAAATAAACACTAATATGAATATAAGCCACCACACAGAAAACATGAAGATAATAATAACCTTGAAGTACAATTTCCACTTCTAATCCCCCAACCCATAGCATGTTTTACAAGAATGGTTAACTATCCAGTCTAGTCTAAAGACAGTTAAGCCATAACCTACCACAACAAATTGAATTCAAAGCCTAGACCATTTACCACAGAGCCTTTCCCTTATGAGTGATCTCACAATGAAATAATTTTATCAAAAATATAATCTACATGTCAAATGGAACTAAGAATATCCGTATCGACTATATTTAAATCAGATTCAAATTTAGTTTGAAAAATGGGTTCGAAATCAAAAGATTAAATCTGAAATTTTATTTTACAAATATGTTTCTTTTATCAAAAGGAGGATAAATTTGAAAATCATGTAAAAAAAAAAAGAGGTTAAATCGACCTTCAAATAGAAGAAAAATTAATTTAAAGATTACCGAGTAAAATCTCCAAAAATCAAATTTGAAATTAAGTTTCTAAAGCTATTTGAGGATGAAATCCATGGGAAAAGATTAGAATATGAGTGTTTGGTGCTTAGCCACAAATCTTTATGAAAATTTCTCTTCAAACCGCCTCAACTCGAGCTCCCAAATGTAAAAAATAAAGGAAGAACATGAAATGAATGATTTTGATTGTTCTGGTCCACTTTTCCTTGCGATGGACATCAACCTTTGATGATCGCGAAGGTTAATGATTAATCAAAAAAAATTTCATCACATCATGGACACCCTATTGCGATCGTGACGTGATCGGAATCAAATGCTTCACCAGTGCAGGCAAGGAACCGTAAACGTGATGAATGAGAAGGTTAACCCTCCGCGAAGGCGGTCCAAACATCTCATTTATGATGAGTAGTATTTTCTTCTCCACGATCATGATCTAGGTCCAGGAATGCAAAGAATGGTTTACCTCTATACCAAAAACAACAATTCAGTTGTTGGGACTTGGAAAAACAGTCCCGATCAAACCCTCGAAATTCGTTAGGGACTGCATAGAAATAAAGTAGATATGCTACTAGACTATTTTCATTCTAGACTCAATGGAATTATCATGTTTTTGAAAAGAGGTAATTTTCAATGATTTATCTCCCTAGACCCCCTTTAGGCTTATTTTGGCTAGTTTCTATAAAAGGAGTCAAAATATAAAATAAAGGCTCAAAACTCAAACTAACGATGCTCCTAACTCATAATCGACATTTCAGATCTAATGTAACTATCCAAATTACTTTCTCGCGCTCAAAACATAAAATTTTAGCGCAAGTCAAACTCATAATTTTAAAAGCCTCAAATTTACTCAAATCCCTCTTGAATGCATCAGGGATCATGCGCCAATCAATCACACAACTCACAAATAACATGTAACAACTATAAAAAAGAACAAAATGATCAAAACACCTGAAAAAATGAAATTCACAACCATTATTGTTACACATATAGTATATATCATATGCTTTCTTATAAAAAGCAAGTACTCTTATGACCGAACTGTGAACCCCTCTTGAGTTGCCAAAACCTTCTCAAATTACCCCCAATAGCCTCAATATATTCAACAAAATAAATAATTGATCAAAATTTATAATCAAGTTTAAATCTTGTAATCAATTCATAGGTCAAATATTATTTTCTCCTAATTTGCTAGTTTAGGAATAAAGGTCAATATTCTAAATCTTAAATAGTAATTTTAAAATGAACACATATCCTAATATGACAATCTACACTTAATATTTGTTAATATACAAGTTCATGTCCTTAATAATTAATATGGGAATATAAGATAACTTCATACTACAAGGATACTGTCGAGAGGGGAAAAAGTAGCAGCAACCGAACATTGTATAGTGAAGCGCCATTAATACCAATTAACTTCAACTTCACGACAACTTAATAGTTTACTCATACTTAAATCATGTGTTTCATGTCATTATTCTAATCACTCCAACACATGATAATGACAAAATCATTTTTATTCACTTAAATACACTAGATGGATAAAAGTGAGAACGGATACATACCGAATATTGAATCAATTTCTTTACAACAACTTCCAACCCAAAGAAAAACTAACCAAATGTAAAAGATAGAAAAATATTTCCTGAACGTGGATGCTCCTCTAAAATGAGAAAAACATTCTTTTTACTCTCTCTCTTTCAACCAATTTCCCATAGGTCAAACATTATTTATTTTCCAGGTCTTCTTTGCCTTCCCATACCCTCTCCACCGTATAAACAGATATATGAGCTTGAGGTACATTTCATTCTTTAAGCTTTATTCTTTTTTCCACTTGAACCTTTTTTTAAAAAATTATTTAGGTCATCGATCTTGAAGGCAACAGGTGCATGTGTAATAGTATTATAATTCATTTTGCCAGCTCTACATAGGGATTTTGGGTTCTCTTTAGTTTGGGTTATCACCCTATAGAGATCGTCACTAGTTTCGCTCTATTATTTTTTAGTATCCTTAATTTTCAGATTTTGCACTATTTCGCCATGATTGAGGCTTAAGTTCTGTTTTATTTTATTTTACTATTTGGGTAATAGAGCTAGGAAACAGGTAATAATATTATAAGGGTAAACAACACAAATCCCAAAAATTGAAGCTATAGTTACTTTTTCTTTTTCATAACTTTGTCATATTATATGTAATTCCATAAAATATGATTTGGCGATACATTGTAATAGCCTTGATACATATAGTTTGTAATACATTTATTAAGTATCTCACATCAGAAAAGGAAAGAATAATTGATCTTCTTATATGGACTTGGGCAATCCTCCCCTCATGAGATAGCTTTTAAGGTCGAATTAAACCCAAAATCCATTCTTTACATAGTATCAAAGCCAGATCCATTCCAAATCTTTGTTCACCGATGTTGGACCCCCATATTATGTTGTCCACGCTCTAGTTAACGAGGCCTGGGCATGCGGGAAGTGTTTAGTATCCCACATCAGAAAAGGGATAGGTAATTGGCCTTCTTATCTGGACTTGGGCAATCCTCCCTCATGAGCTAACTTTTGAGGTCGAGTTAGACCCAAGTTCTATTCTTTACAACATTGCCAACTAATAAATTATCTAACAAAAGAAAATAACTGAAAAATATATCAAACATAATGTATCAAAAGTAACTGAAATGTAATATATAAAAAATTTGGTTAATTTTTCATTTAGAAACTGAATATATGTATAAGAAGTTATATTATGTACATGATATATATCAGAATCATTCATTATGCACATGTATGTTTATGCATAAAATATAATTTTTTTAATTCATGATTCATATTAATGATTCAGATACACATATGTATCACATACATCCATCTGAGACATATCTGATATACATCTCTGTTTCACCGTACGTTAATTTTACATATTTGTTTGTTTTATCATACATTTAAAAGGTTCCTGATATAAATATATATCAAATTCATATATCCAATACATGTATTTGATACATGTAATTGATACATTAATTCACTCTGATAAAATGAATTTTGTTACATTACATATGATGTACAATATATACTAGATTATAATGTAAAATTATTTTGTATATTCAAGATTTCACAAATACAATAAAAGAAAGAAAATGCTACATGTCGTTCGTTGAATCAATACTATTTACACATATATCAATACAAATAATTTATCGTATCCACAATACATAAAGACTCAACCCATGATATATTAATATGAATCATGAATAAACAAAGTTTTGTCTTACACATATACATACAAAGTCATAATAAATAATTTTGATATGTTTCATGTACTATTATAACTTATGATACATACATTCATTTTTTAAACTATATATGACTGATACATATATTGAATGCATAAAATAAGGTTTTAAAATGTATGGTTGATACGTTTGTATGTATCATTTACAAAGCTTAATATTAAACTAGAAGACTATGTTATATGTATACAAATATATTTATATGTATTGTGAACAAAAAATTACATTCTAGATACATGACATTGTGGATGAACCACCTCAAATATTTCATGTCAAATATTACTGAATCTCCACTAGCAAAATCACCAATGGCACCATTCTTGTCGATCAAAATTGAACTAGCACAAGATAGAAAGAAAACTTAGACAGAGAAAAAACTTGAATAGAGAAATCCACCCGCAGACACACATTTTTGACGAGAAAAATGGGTACGAATTGCAGTTTCTTCTGTAAGAATTTTATGGTTTGAGAGGACGTAGAAGTTAATGCCTTGCTATTGTGGGTCAAAATCTTTTTATTGCCTAAATAGTTTTGACGACAACAACTGATTTCTCAACAACGATCATGACCTTGATTTCTAAATAAAAGAATCACAGTAAGCTCAACCATAAAATAAGCTCACAAAATGGAGGGAACGAACCCAAAAACTAAGCTCACAAAAATAAAGAAATTGAAAAAATTGAGTTAATAAATGCTTGCAGAATCATGGAAAGTTGAAGATAAGTGAAAAAAAAATTAGAAGAATATATGTTTATAGAATCTTACAGATATATTAGGTAATGATACATTTTAATGCGTTGACTAGGGCGATTTTGGTGAATGAAAGTAGTGTATGAGGACTGGGTTATGTATCAAGTGTTAATAAGAGAGAAACATGTAACAATCATAGTGGTGAATTTCACCTTTTACGTAGTTTGACCATTTTACCCTTCTCCTTAGTTGATTTATGCTATTTGTAAGTTGTGATGATGGCTGGCACAATCCCCAATGTGTTTGGGAGTGAATTGGGTGAGTTTGAGACTTTAAGAAGTTTCTAAAATTACTAGTTTGACTTTGGTCAATATTTCTAGTTTCAATCATCAAGTGGTGATTTGAATAGTTTCATTAGTTCTGAAATGTAAATTTTGAGTTAGTAGAAGGGTTGGTTCGAGGCTCAAAGTTTTTAGTTTACATTTTAATCCTTACAAGAAAAACTCCTTTTAGAAAATTCGATGATGCCATTGAGTTCAGAATATCAAAATAACCTAGTAGCATATATGGTTTAATTTGGTAGGGCTCCGAATGAATCTTGAGGGTCCATTTGAAAACTTTTTGAGCTTTATTTTGTTGGTGCACAACTGATATCTGGTGCATCCACCCTTTGTCAGAAATAAGAGCTTTTGGCCGCAAATGCAGTAAAGAAAAATATCCTTCACTACAATCGTAAAATGATCTGCATGATCATGAAAGGTTTTCGAGATCAGTTTGGGTTTTCTCTTTATCACAAACTCAACCAAACCATAATAAATATGATGGGTCTAGGTCATCAGTCTTTATGAATGCGAAGGCCTGACCTGTAACACCCTTAAAATTTCAAGCATTTTACTTTTGACCCTTCCATGTTCGAAACATCGATTTTTGACTTAATTGTATTTAGGAATTGGATGTCCTAAGAGAATTTCGGAATTTTTGGATGGGGTTCAAGGTGGTTTTGGACCATGAAGGTAGAAATCCTCTGCGATATCCCCACGTCACAGAGGATAATCTCCACAATAGGGTTCGTGATATGGAGGATAATCTCCGTGTTAGGGTCTATGTCACGGAGGTTAGCTTCCGCGTTAAGGTTCGTGCCATGCCATATGTAAAATTTATACAAATTTTTATATTTACTTGGGATGAGGGATATTGGAGTCTTTTCACCTATGTAGGACCCTTAAACATTATATAGCCTATTTCCTTCAATTTTAAGAGATTAATCTCCCAAATTATACTCTCAAACTCAAAACCCCAAGAAAGCATAAGGATTTCATCGTATATTCATCCTCTGGGTCCTAAGCTCCGAACTACTTTCCAATTCTTATGTATCTAAGGTATATTACTCTTCCCCCACTATAATTTTATCTGAAACATGTGGTTATAATTATATCCATGTAATTAAACTGTGATTTGTGGATATGGGTTTGAGGGTTTTGGAATGAATGGATCTTGAATTAATTTCTTATGGTTTTAATACACTTGTTCATTCTTTGTTTTCATGTTTTGAACTAATGGGGTGTATGAGTGTGGGAATTGGAATGAAGATCGAGGTATTCCCTCAATTTGATAATTTTGGTATTGAAATTGGTTTGGAAATTGTATTCCGTCAACCCATTTATGTAATTGATTTTGAAATATGATTTGTCACTTGGTTTGACATGCTAATCTATACTATTGCATTGCATAAATGGTTAAAGGATTAAACATAGATTTTGAAAGCCTTGTTGTCCATGTTTCTACTAAAATTAAAACCTTGAGGATTGAGGCATTCCCTCGGGTTGATTTAATAAACTAAAGGGCTTCGAGGTATTTTCTCAAGTTGATAAAATTGTAATGGCATAATTATAAGCTTGCAAGTGTACAGTATGGCGATGCATGTGGTGTGCCTTAATGTATAATTTTGTTGTTAATGAATGGGTTATGTGAAACTTATTGTAAATTAGGCTTAAT
Source organism: Capsicum annuum (assembly GCF_002878395.1). Classification (NCBI taxonomy): domain Eukaryota; kingdom Viridiplantae; phylum Streptophyta; class Magnoliopsida; order Solanales; family Solanaceae; genus Capsicum; species Capsicum annuum. The sequence goes on along the minus strand of NC_061113.1, from coordinate 117,643,082 downwards.
GAGGGTTATATAGCTAAGTGTTGAAACCATTGGGGGTTGCACCACACAGTGAGGGACTAGGTCCCTCAAAGTCAATCATCGACAGTGAAACAGTAAATCACGAAGAATAACACACCAATGCAGAAAAAGCAAAGAACACAGGATTTAACATGGAAACCCCCTTGCTCAAGGGAGAGAAAACCATGGCTTGCCCTCACAAGCTCAAAATAGTCCACTATAACTAAAATCTTGATTACAGAATCGACTACTGTGAACCTAACTCTAGGTTCCTCCTGCTTATAATACCTCTATTACAAGCACACCTTGACACCTCTGTCAAGATTCCCTAAAAAGATTGTCTAACTCTAACTATCAACAAGCTTAGGAAACTCTACCTAAACACTCCTCTCATCAAAATAATACACTATTCTTATAGTATGAGTAGTTCAATTACAAATCAATATTTGACTCAAGAAGAATTTCTTTTTAAGCTCACACACTCACTAAGAACTTAAGCAAATGTTGAAATTCTGAGTTTTTACCTTTTCTTCTCTCTTAAGCTCTCCAAAATATTTATAAAAACCATTTAATGAAGAAACGTCTTTTGCTTTTTATAGCTAAGTAATGATTAAGGGTGAAATCTCATTGGACTAGGTTTCCTAATTAGTACAATCATAACCTTCTAGTTTGTTCATAAACGAACAAAGTTGGGCAGACGCGTGCCAACTGTACTGTTGCTTCGAACATCCAAGGACCTAGTCCCTTGTAGTCATCTGCTCATTATCAAAACTATTTATAGAAATTTTCCTCTTTTTTTATGATGACAAACCACCACAAAGCTTTGAGCAACAACACACATCCATCATATTTAATCAGTATGATTACCACTCTGAAGATGAATGTTCCTCCTATCATCATGCTTCCACCATCATGCAACACAGGGACCTGGTCTTTTGTTGTCATTTTTTAGCAAAATATCGATCGCATAAACACTTTTTCTTTGCTACTTCCATTTCTTCCCCTTATCATTATGCACTATTATTCAATTAGTGCATTTGCATGCTTCCCCCTATCATTATGCCATTCACATTCTTCTTAGAACATTACATGGTACCTGGTCTCTACTACATGAGCTCAATAAGTATTTCCCTTTGCATCATTGAAAAGGAATAACAGTAATCCAAAAGTAAAATTGGCACAAATTAGTCAATTGTAGCCACCGAGACAACACTAACATGTAAAACAATTTTAAAAGAGAGAACATGCCAAGCACACAAATCAGAATTCATTCATTGTTAAGAAGTTAAATACCACATCGGTATACTAAAACAATAAACAAAAAATAATATCCTTAAAAACTACATAATAACAAGGAGTGGAACTGACACAGGGTTAAGTAAGATGATATGGATAGAAAGATTCAAGAGGAAGGAGTCTTGGGGGAAAGAGACCTAATCAATATTTCTATTCTATCATTTTCAGAAGCATGGGCATCCAACAACTGTTTAGTGAGTTTCTTTACTTCTGTATTTAATTCATATATTCACCAGTTAATTTTACCCCTTTCATATGGAGTTCTGTATTTTCTGATATCAGTGCTTTAGAAGAACTTGGTCCCTCAGAAGTTAACTACTGATTTTTCAGCTTTAAGTGCATTATCTCAACATCTTTTATATCTAACTTGATCCTCACTTTCTCTATTTCTTTGCAGAAGCTTTCCTAAGCAGCCAAAAGTTTAGATACTTGGGACACATTTCTCATTTTTCTTTCTATGCACTCATTTTCTACCAAAGTAGTTAGAGTGAACTTTTGTTTGTCTATTCCAGGAATTCCTCTAGTCCCAAATACTCCAAAACGATCAAATACCCTATTCAGTAAGTACCCATAGGGCATTCCATGTCTTTTTTTTCAAGAATTACATTCTTCATCTGTTTAATCATAATCAATTCAAAATTACTCAGTCATCTATCAAGAATAGATCAGCCCTAGATGCAATGATAGTCTTCCTAGATCTTGAGAGTAAGACTTTGTTGATGAATTCAAATAACAGCTGAAACTTACATGTCAGGAATTTCTTTTTCACAGCTGCTATAGATGTTCCCCAACCTTAGAGGAATTGATTATAAACTCAGTTGTAAGTTGTTCCTTTACAGCAGTCCTAACTCTAATAACTGGTACATCCAAGATTTATCCTCATTCTTCTTCATTCAAATAGATAGACTTTCTTTACACCTGAGTAGACAAGCTTAAACCATATTCTAAGAATTCCATGGTGTAGTAAGATTCTCTAACCTCATTTTCAAAGACCATGGAGGCTGATTCCCCAAACAAGTGTAACAATACTTGATGCCTGGCATATTCAACCAATTCAATCATCCCGGGTTTCTCATATATTTTGGGGTCAACCACTCTTCCTGATAGGATTCTCTATGTTTTTAGTATTTTATTTCTTTATTTTTTTAGCCATATCCTTTTCTCTTCATTCCTACTTGCTTCTCTTAGGACTAATATTCACTTCTCCAACAACAGTTCTTTTTCTCTTAGGACCAGGTCCCTCAGAAATTTCCTTTCTTTTTACTGCTATATGTTTTTGCTTCATCTCAGCAGGACTATCAGAATTTGCACTGAAGGACCTAGTCCTTCCAATAATATTAACTTTCATCTTTGTTTTCTCAATTTCTTCAGCAACATCTGTAGAAATATCTTTTTCCTCTCCAACCTTAACCACTTCAATATTTGCTTTCTCTTCAACTGAAGCAGCTTTCCTAGGTCTTCTTTGTTTAGTTGTAGATAATTTACTAGCCTTAATAGCATCAGCTAGCAATATCTTTTCAAAACTTTTAATAGACCAGGACTTAGCCACTTTTACCTCAGGTTCACCATATTTTTCTTGCCTCTACCCCTTTTTGTTTCTTCACAGTCCATCTCAAGAGCAGTTCATCCTCAACCTCCTCATCCTCCCCATTTAGAGGTGATAACACTTCATCCACTTCATTTAGTTCTCCTATTATCTTTTGTTCTCCACAAATTGTGGTTTCATATATAAGAAGAAGTAAGCTCTCAGTCACCCATTATCACTACAAGAAAGATCAACCTTTTAATTGGTATTTCTTTACCAAATAATTGAGCAAAGATTGGGTTTAAGTTTGAGGAAGTAGGAGAACCAGGTACTTGAGGTATTTTAGAAAATTTACCTTTGTTGGGTTTATCAATCAAAATAGCATTTTAAGATTCTCAAGTGGTTTTGGGACTTCTAAAAATGAAGGAATTTTGGGCTGAGAAGATTTTTGGTTAATGTGAGAGCTTAGACTTTTACTTGAATTCTCTACCATGAATGACTGACCATAATTTCTAATGTAGAAGATAATTCTATGGGGACTGGCATATTTATAGGTTTTTGATTTTCTCAGGAAGGAAGAGTTAGCTTAGGTTCTTGTTGAAAGCTTAAGAAAGTGTTTATTTTTGTCAATGATGGATCAGAGTATTCAATTGATGAATGTTCTGGTTATTCATATGGACTTTTATCTACTTTGAAGTATTTAGCCGAGATTGTGAAAGTAGGAATATCAGCTATTTTGATTTTAAAGAAAAAAAGCAAGGGTAATGGACCAGTTTGATTCACAATATATGATTAATTTAGGAAGAAAAACTAAATTAGTTAAAGAAGAATATGAAAGAGTCTGATCTAGTATGTTTAGAGAAAAGATCATTTTCATTGAAAGATGGTCTTTCTAAAATGACATATCTGATCCTAATAATTATGACTCTTTATTTTTCATAGGAGTTGATGACTTATACATAGAGATGAGAAAACACATGGCCTTTTAGATAGTATTTTAAGATTGGTAAAGTATCCTGTAATGGTACTAACATGAGAGATAGGACCAGGTCCCCCTTTTTCTTGAGTGAATTCTCAACTTATGTTTGCTTCAACTATTTTCTCCCAAAGCTATCTCTATGGGTGTATACTTGCAAGGGTATGATATTGAGTTAGATCAAATTGTACTTACTTTATCAAGGATACCTATCTCCTAAACATATCCAATTTTGGAAAGAGAAACTAATTCACATGACGGGTTAAGTTCATTTGATTATTTGTTTCTTTAGACTTTTGCCTCTGCACACCTTTCTTTCTTCAATTCCAAAAATTCATCCCTTTTTAGTTCATTTTCTAAAGCATTCTCACCTAGATAAACGAAGGACCAAGTCCTTGAAATCAAATTTTATGATGACACACCTTCACCCAAAGTGTCTTGAGAGAGAGAACACAGTCAGACCTTACAGTATTGATCCTTGCTCATATATTATCATAAAACCTTCCCTGACTACAATGCCTTATCTCATACCTAGAATCATGATCACTTGTTGGATGAAGGAACCCATTCGAGTTTGAGTCTCCTAAAGAAAGACAGTGGAGTGATCAAATCCTTCTTGGCCCATCTAGGTAGAGTGTTTTTCTTCACATTTTTGAGGGTTTGAAATACTTCATATAGGAATTTTCCTGCGAAATATATTCAGTATAACTCATTTTATCTTTGAGCTAATACTGACATTTTTCTTTTAAATGTCCATCTCTTCCACAATGAGTATACAAGTGCTTGTGACTCCAATTTTTAGTACAATGATTAGCTTTTCCTTTTGACCCAAGAAATTGTGATTCTCCTTGATAAACAAGCCCCTTATAATTATTTTACACCTTGAGTGATCAAATTAGAAAGGATCTATGAATATGTAGCCCATTTAAGAGATTTGTTAAGTTCTTCTCTTAGACGGATCAGGTCCCTTTCTAATTCTTTATTTTTGTGAAGTGCAGCTATATGGTGTTTTTGAGAATTCTTTAATTTATCTTCAAGATCAATTTGAAGCTTATCTCTTTCCCTTGTTATCTATATCACCCACCTTCTCTAGTTGGCCCATGCAACTTAGATTTCTAGATTCTAATTTAGTGACTATTTCTTAAGTTTCGGATATCTGGAGGTTAAGTCAATCAATTCAAGATCTTTATTTTTTACCTCCTCCTCTAGATCAATTTTCTCAGTATTTAATTCAAATATAGAATCAATCATCACACTAGTAAGCTTCTTTATCTTTCTACCAGAATAGTTATCTAGATTTTTCTTTATATCAAAGAAAGTTACCTCATTTTCTTCTTCATCAGCTATATCTGCTATAAAATAAAATAAGAAATCATAGATAACTGGACTCTGTTCCACAACTAGCATGGACACATCTTCATGCTTTTCATCTTCATCTGATTATTGGAAGATTCTCCCCATCCTACCAAAGCTTGCTTTATTGCATAATCAGCTGCAACCTTCCTTCTTAAATTTTCAGGGACATGGTCCCTATTTTTTCCTTTGTCACTAGTAGTCTAGAGGTGATCCTGATAATCCATTTTCGTGCATGATATAGTCCTTAGTAAAATGCTCAGCACTTCCAAATTTGCGATAAACCTCAACATTACCTCCTCTTTTGTTGTTGCTTTATCTTCTTTGGAACTAACCACTCTTCTTCATGGCTCTAACAATTCTTTTTTCCAAATAGGAAACATTAGTGTCATCTTCATCTGGATCATTTTAAGAAAGCTTTAATGCTAGGGATTTTTCTCTTTTTACTTTTTTTCTCCACCCCTTGCTGCTTCTTAAGCTCACGGGTTTTCGGATTTCCAATAGGTTCATCTATTGTGAGAGTCTTCAAGTTCCTTACCTCAGTTATTGCATCTACTTTGATTCCTAGGACTTGGGGAGAACATAAAGAATTTTTCTCACTTGTTTGTACAAGGGAATCACTTCTCCTAGGCAGTAAAGCTCATTTATGATAGAAGTAAATCTTGTATAAATTTCTTGGATTGTTTCTCCCTCTTTCATTGTGAAGGTTTCATACTGAGTAGTAAGCATGTCTATTTTTGAATCTTTCACATCAGTAGTACATTCATGAGCAGTCCTCAAGTAGTTCCAGATCTCCTTGTCACTTTCACAAGCTAAGATCTTGTTATACTCATCAGGCCTATCCCACAAATAAGAAGTTTTTTGGCCTTATAGTTCTTTTTAATATTTTTCCTATCTTCATCATTGTACTCTCTTCTACTTTTAAACCATCCCTGTAACCTCTCCTTCTTTGACTTCTTTAATAGGCATATAAGAAATCAATAATTATGTCCATCAACTCACTATCTGCAGCCATAATAAAGTCAAACATCCTAATTTTCCACCATCATAGTATTGTCCATTAAATCAAGGTGGTCTAGTGGTAGATTTCCCTTCTTCCAGGTTATGTGGAGCAACCATGATAACCAAATCACTCTAGGTTTTAACCTTTTAGAGTGTTCTGGCTCGGATACCAATTGTTGAAAACCTTGGGGGTTGCACTATATAGTGAGGGACCAGGTCCCTCAAAATTAATCATAGGTAATGAAATAGTAAATCACTAGGAATCAGAAACCAATGCAAGAAAGGTAAAGAACACAATATTTAACGTGGAAACCCCTTTCTCAAGGGAGGAAAAACTACGACTTGCCCTTATAAGCTCAAAATAATCTACTTTAACCGAACTCTTGATTATAGACTTGACTGTAAACCTAACTCTAGGTTCCTCCTACTTGTAATACCTCTATTACAAGCACACCTTGCAACCTCTGCCAAGATTACTTCAAAAACTAGCTAACTCTAACCACCAACAAGATTAGGCAACTCTACCTAAGCACTCCTCTCAACAAAAGAAAAAACTACTCTTATATTATTAGTAGTTCAATTGCAAATTAGTATTTGACTCAAGAACAATTTCTATTTAAGCTCACATAATCACTAAAAACTTGAGCAAACGTTGAAATTTTGAGTGTTTACCTTTTTTGTCTCTCTTAAGCTATCCGAAATATTTGTAAAAACAATTTGATGAAGAAGTATTTTTTTTATAGATTAGTGATGATTAGGAATTAAATCTCATTAGACTAGGTGTCCTAATTAGTATAAGCAGGACCTGCCGGTTTGATACATAAATGAACAAAGTTATGCAGATGCATGCCAGCTATAATGTTGCTTCGAACATCTAGGAATCTGGTACCTTATAGTCATATTCTCATCATCAAAACTATATATAATACTAAGCGATGATGGTGTGGGTCTCGAATGACTTATACTAGAAACTCTTGTTTGCCAACTTGAGGTTTGGTATTGATGACCTATGTGCATAGTTACCAATAATGAAATATTTGTATATTAGATTGACATTGAATTAGGGTATTTATTCATCTTCTTTGATACCTCCAGTTTATGCGGCTAATATGTAGTAGGGCCCTTTCAACATAGGAAGCTGAACCCATATAGCCCATGGGTGCATGTTATGATGGTAGAGCTACATAGTTCAGGACAAAGTTTTACTTTATGCTAACCCTTGTTCCCTTTTTTAGCATGACATGATTCTTATATATATATATATATATGAATATGATTATGTACATTAACTTTGAATGATTTTGAAATATTGATCATGATATTATTTTGTCCATGTTCCCTTAGTTACATGCTAGTGCTCATCTCACTAACCATGTTCGAATGCTTATCTCCACGTTATACAGGAATCAAAAATTATTTTAATCTTCCTACGTGGTGACTAAGTGATCATGGGATAGCTCATGAGTTGATTTAAGTGGCGAGCCTCCATACTTCAGAAGAACTTATATTATACTTTGATTTTCTTATGTCATATACCTTTCCTTGGTTTTGTTTTGGCTATCGTCAGGGGTATGTCCTGACTTAGATTGATTTTGGCTATTTTTGGAGGCTTTATAGATTACTGTGGACTTGGGATTTGTTGTTGAAATCTTAGAATCCTTTTGGGTCATACTTATTCATCTTGTGATATGCTGAAATTATGCTTCCATACTTGAATTGTGTTCTAGTTGACTAGGCATGGGGGTGGTCTCTGATCTTTATTGGACTTGAGATACACGTCACAATCAGGACCTGGTTTGGGTTGTGAAAAAGTTGGTATTAGAGCCTAGGTTTATGGTCAGTTCGGTGTCCATAAAGTCATGTCATGTAGAGTTTATTTTAAGGGTATGTAGCACACCATACTTAAAAGAGAAATGCTACGAGTCATTTAGGAATATTTCCCACTCTAGTGATCTATTTTCTGGCTATAGAGTCTAGGGTGTTAAAAGTTCCTCTAATTCCCGTTTGCTCGCTTAAAGGATCATTTATCCTAGATAATTTAAAGCTCATGGAGACTCATCTATCCCGTCTAAGGAAAATATGGGCAAATCTCATCCCACTTATGGGGTACAAACTCGGTCAAGGGTTGTTGCTTTTGATTTCCCTTCGGAGTTCTATCTATCCCCACTGATCCTTCTCTATCTTGTAGCCCTCATACTCAGTCACCTTAGGAAGGTATTACTAATGTTGAGTTTTGCCAGTCCATTCATCTGTTGACCCAGTTAATGATATTTCAGTCATGTTAGATAGGCCTTGCTGGTATTACTGGGAGTTTATTTAAGCCCAGTAGAGTTGGCCAATTATGAGATTGATCCCTCCAACTTTCACTAGTACTAAGGTTGAAGAGTATCTTTAAGATTTTATAGATGATATGGATAAGATCTTTTGGGTTATGTGTGCTAATAATATAGAGGATGTGTAATTCATTGCTTATAAGTTGAAGGCTATAGCTTATCAATGGTATAAGGAGTGGGATCAGTCTAGGGATGATGATGCAGAGGTGGCACTGTGGGATAAATTTTCTAGTATCTTTCTAGATTATTTCTTTCCTCAGGAGTTGGGAAAGGAAAAAATTGAGTTGTTCATTAATTTGATGCAAGGAAAAATGACTGAGAAGGAGTATTCCTTGAAGTTTCATAAGATGTCCCGTTATGCTCTGGAGTTAGTGTCTAGCTTGAGGGATAGAATGAGAAAGTTTTTTACTAGATTATCCCATGATTTTATTTTGGAGGGCAAGGTCACCTTATTGAACAAGGATATAGATGTCTCTAGACTTGTGGTGTATATGCAATAAGTTGAAGAGGAAAAGAAGAAGCAAGCAGAGATGGGGGAAGCCAGAGTAAGAAGTTTTAATATTCGATTTAGAGTGGAGGTCAATAGTAGGGTGGTAGAGATGGTAGAAAATAGTGTAAGAAGAAGTAGGGTAATTCGGGTTCTTATTCGATGGCCAGTGCTCCTTATCCTAAGTAATCTGATGATCATCGCTTTCAGAGAAACAGTGAATTTAAGTCACAAAGTGCCCAATCTCAGATCAGTGAGGTCCATTCAGCTCTATTACATCTTTCTTGTAGATTTTTTAGACAATTACACTATGGCTTTTGTTATAAGGAGAGGAATAAGTGTTTTAGGTACATTTAGAGGAACTATCCTTCAGATGAAGTTGCTATAGGGGCTAATAATGTCCCGGTTGTTGCTTCTTCAGCTTATGCACCAAGGGGTGATACTTCTAGCTCTGGCACTGGTCGAAATTATCAGTATACTTTACCACCCATCAAGATTCTGAGGCATCACCTATTTTGTTACTGATATGCTAAAACTCTTCTCTCGAGATATATATTGTCTGCTTGATTCAGGGTCTGCCTTTTCTTATGTTATCCTATTTATGGTTGTGCATTTTAGTTTCATTCCTAAGTGTATTTTGGACACCTTTTAGGTTTCTACCCTAGTGGGTGACTTAGTGGTTGCTAGAAGGGTCTATAGGGGTTGTCTGGTATCTATTAGGGGTATGAAAACTTTGGTGGACTTAATTGAATTAGACATTCTAAATTTTGATAGAATCTTAGGGATGGATTGGTTGTATTTGTGCTATGCCTCTTTAGACTGTTAGACCCGAAAGGTCATTTTCAAATTCCCTAATGAGCCAGTTATTGAGTGGAAATGGAATTCTCTAGTTCCTACGAAAAGGTTCATATCATATCTTGGAGCCCAAAAATTTATTTTCAAGGGTTGTCTTTATCATTTGGTCTGGGTTAATGATTCTAAATCGGAGGGTCCTTCTTTATAATTCATTCTTGTGGTTAGTAAATTTCCTGAGGATTCTCCTGATGATCTTCCAAGCATCACTCTTGATAGATAAGTTGAGTTTGGGATCGATCTTCTTTTAGACACTCGTCCTATCTCTATCCTTCTCATAAAATGGCTCCAACTGAGTTGAAGGAACTTAAGGAGCAGTTGAAAGACCTTATTGATAAGGGTTTTGCTTGCCCTAGTATGTCACCATGGGGTGCTTCCATTCTTTTCATACGTAAGAAAGATGGTTTTCTTCAAATATGTATTGATTACATTAGTTGAATAAGGTGACGGTGAAGAATAAGTACCCTCTTCCTAGGATTGATGATCTATTTGAACAACTTCAGAGTGCTAAGTATTTCTCTAAGATTGAACTTCAATCAGGTTATCATTAGTTAAAGATTAGGGAGGAGGATATACCTAAGACTGCCTTTCGTACCCAGTATAGACATTTTGAGTTCTTAGTCATGTTTTTTGGGTTGACCAATGTCCCGATGGCATTTATGGATCTCATGAACAGAGTATTTTGTAAATTTTTGGACTTATTCATGATTGTTTTTATAGATGATATTTTGGTATATTCAAAAAATGAGGTCGATCATGCCAATCACATCCTATTACGTTGCAGACCCTAAAAGATCAACATTTTATTCTAAGTTTTGAAGTGTGAATTTTGGTTGAATGTTGTTACTTTTCTGGGTTATTTTGTTTCTAGTAAAGGGATCTTGGTGGATCCATAAAAAGTTATAGTGGTTAAGAATTGTCCTAGACTCACAACTCAAATCAATATTTGGAGCTTCTTGGGTTTAGCTGGTTATTATAGGAGTTTCTAGAAGATCTTCTGGTAGATTGTGGCACCTTTGTATAAGTTGACAGAGAAAAAGGTAAAGTTATTATGGTCTGATGCTTGTGAGGGGAGTTTTGAGAAGTTAAAAGATAAATTAACTTTTACTTTAATTTTTACCTTGCCCGAGGGTACTGAGGGTTTCGTGGTTTATTATAATGTGTTCTTTATGGGACTTGGCTGTATTTTAATAGAGCATGACAATATAGTAACATATGCTTCTAGACGGTTGAAAGCTCATGAGAGGAATTATTCGATTCATGATTTGGAGTTGCTGGCTATGGTGTTCTTATTAAGGATTTGGTGACACTATCTATTTGGGGTTTATATTGACATTTATTCAGACTATAATAGCCTGCAATAAGTATTCACCATAAGGGAGTCGAACCTCAGGCAATATGAGTCTCCATTACAACCCAAGTAAGGCTAATATGGTTGCTGATGCTGTTAGAAGGCTATCTATGGGGAGCTTATCCTATGTGGATAAAGAGAAGCGGAACTTGGTGAAGGATATTCACTATTTGGCTAATCTTGAAGTTTGTCCCTAAGATTCTGAAGATGGTGGAGTGTTTGTGCAAGAGGTGGCATAGTCACCTTTGGCACTAAGGTGAAGGAAAAATAGGTGTTAGATCACATCTTGATTCAAATCAAGGATGATATGGGTAAGAAGAAGGTGATAGATTTTGAGATTAGTGGTGATGGCATCTTGAGGTACCGAGAGAGGTTGTGTGTTTCTAATTTGGATGGGCTGTGAGGTAGAATTTTAGACAAAGCTTATGAGTTGCATTATTCATTTCATTCTGGTTCGAGGAAGATATATCATGAACTTAATAAGATTTATTGGTGGAATAACTTGAAGAGATATATGGCTAATTTTGTGGCTAAGTTCATGGTGTGCTAATAAGTGAAGGTGGATCACTTAAGGCCCAGTGAGTTGTCTCAAGAAATTGAGTTGCTTGTGTGGAAGTGGGAAGTGATTAATATGGATTTTGTTACTGGTCCTCTGTGGTATGATAACTAGTTTGACTCTATTTGGGTCATTATGGATAGGACAATTAAGTCTTCTCACTTTTTGCCAGTGAGAACTAATTTCTCTGGAAGATTATACAAAGTTATTCATTCAAGAAATCATCAATTTGCATAGTACTACAGTTTCTATCATTTCAGACAGAGGTACACTATTCTCATCTTATTTTTGGCGTTTTTTCCAGAGAGCTTTGGGAACTAAGGTGAACCTTAGCATAATTTTCCATCCTCAGATAGATGGACAGGCAGAGAGAACGATTCAAACTTTGAAGGATATACTGATATCTTGCATGGTTGACTTTGGTGGTAGTTGGATCGATCATTTACCTCTCATCAAATTTGAATATAACAAAAGCTATCACTCTAGTATCGACATGGCTCCATTTGAGGCTTTGTATGGTAGGAGGTGTAGATCTCCCATTGGGTGGTTCAAAGTAGGTGAGGTTGGATTGTTTAGTCCTGACTTGGTTCATTAAGATATGAAAAAGGTGAATGTGGTTCGGGATAGGCTTAAATTAAGCCAAAGTCTTCAAAAGTCCTATACGAATATCAGGCTAAGAGAGTTGGAATTCAATATTGGTGATTTGGTGTTTTTGATGGTGTCTTCCATGAAGGGGGTAATGCAATTTGGAAAGAGAGAAAGCTCAGTCCCTGATATGTCAGCTCCTATTTAATCCTGAAGAGAGTGGAGAATATTGTCTATGAGCAAAAATTGCCTACAAGTTTTGGTTCTATTCACCCTGTGTTTCATATGTCGATGTTGAAGAAGTGTGTAGGCAATTCTTCCTTTGGAAAGTGTGGGTATTTTGGACTCCTTATCTTATGAGGAAGTCCCTGTTGAGATATTGGAAAGGAAAGTCCAACATTTGATGACTAAGGATAAGGCTTCAGTGAAATTCTATGGAGAAACCAAAAGCTTGAAGAAGCTACTTTGAAAGCCAAAGAAGATATCAAGTCCAACTATCCATTCTTATTTCCCGCTCCAGATAACATTGCATAAGGTATGAGTTTTGTTTTCCTCTTCCTACTTTCTAAGTTTTTTGTTTTATTCTGGTATTCTCTTGCTATTTCTCGTGCCATAAGTGTCCTAGCTCATCATTCGGGGATGAATGAACTCAAGGGGGGATAATATAACACCCTCAAACTTTGAGCATTTTACTTTTAACCCTCTCGTCTTCAAAACATTGGTTTTTAACTTGAATTGTGTTTAGGTATGCAAATGTGGTATCTTAGGAGAGTTTTGAAAATTTTAAATGGGGTTCAGGGTGGGTTTGGACCACAGAGGCAGTGAGCCGCCACAATTTCCCTATTTCACAGAGAAAAATCTCCACGATAAGGTCCATGACATGGAGGAAAATCTCTATATTAGGGTTTGTGGCATGGAGGTTAGCCTCTGCGATAAGGTTTATACCACACCCTATGTAAAATTTGTGTTTATTTATTTTATTTACTTGGGATGATGGGTATTGGGGTCTTTTCACCTTTCTTTAAGCATTATATAGCCTCTTCCCTTTAGTTTTAAGAGATTAATTTCCCCAATTACACTCTTAAACTTAAAACCCTAAGAAAGCATAAGGATTTCATTGTATATTCATTCTCTGGGTCCCAAGTTCAAATTACTTTTCAATTCTCGTGTATCTAAGGTATGTTAGTCTTCCCCCACTACTATTTTATTAGAAGCAAGTGCTTATAATTATATCTGTGATTAAACTGTGATTTGTAAATATAGGTTTGAGGGTTTTGGAATAAATGCATCTTGAATCGACTTCCATGGTTTTAATACACTTTCCCGTGCTTTATTTTAATGTTTTGAATAACGGGGTGCATGGGTGTGAGAATTGGAATGGGAGTAGAGGTATTCCCCTAATTTGATGATTTTGGTATTGAAATTGGTTTGAAAATTGTGTTTCCTCGACCCATTTGTGTAATTAGTTTTGAAATATGATTTGTCACTTGGTTTGTCTTGCTCATCTGTACTATTGCATAACATAAATAGTTAAAAGATAAACATGGATTTTGAAGGCCTTGTTGTCCGTATTTTGATTAAAATTGAAACCCTAAGTTCGAGTCATTCCCTCGGGTTGATTTGATAAACTAAAAGAGGTTGAGGCATTTCCACAAGTTGATGCAATTATAATGACATAATTATAAGCTTGGAAGCATACGGTATGATGATACCTATGGTGTGCCTTAATGTATAATTTTGTGGTTAATGAATGGGTTATGTGAAACTTATTTTAAATTGGGCTTAATGGGGGTTATGCAGTTAAGTCGTGAAGGTGTAAGTCTCGAATGACTTATACTAAAAATTCTTATTTGCCGACTTGAGGTTTGGTTGTGATGACCCGTGTGCATGGCTCACACTATTGGTATATTTGTATCTTAGATTTACGTAGGGTTGGGGCATTCCCTGGTCTTTCTTGATACCTCTGGTTTGTGCAGCTAACACGAGCTGGGGCCCTTTCAGCAGGGGGAGCTAAACCCATATAGCCTGTGGGTGCCATTTATAACGGTTGAGCTACATAGTCTAGGATAAAGTTTTATTTCATGCTAAGCCTTATTCCCTTTTGCAGTATATATATATATATATATATATATATATATATATATATAATTATGAGCATTGACTTTGAATGATTTTAAAATATTGATCATGACATTATTTATCCCTGTTTTCTAAGTTATATGCTAGTACTTATCCTACTAACCACCTCTTAACGCTATATTCCCATGTGATGTAGGAACCAAAAATACTTCTACTTTTTCTAGGTAGTGACTAGGTGATCGTGGGATAGCTCATGAGTCAGATTGAAGTGGTGAGATTTCATACTTCAGAAGACCTCATTTCATACTTTGATTTTCTTTAGTCATATACTTTCCCTTGGTTTAGTTTTGGCTATCATTGGGGGAATGTCTCTTAGATTGATTTTGATTTTATTCTGTTTATAGGCTTTGTGGATTACTGTGGACTTGAAATTTGTTACTGAAATCTTAGACTCCTTTTGAGTCATACTTATTCATCTTGTGCTATGTCTAAAATTCCGTTGCCATACTTGAATCGTATTTCGTTTGACTAGGCATGGGGGTTGTTTTGGGTCCTTGTTGGACTTGAGATACCTGTCACGGTCAGGCCCTAGTTCGGGTCGTTACATGACTATTAACGTGAAGGCCAATAAATGGCCAACCAATATTTACCCTCATGATTGCAAGGTAAAGGCAGTGATTGCAAGAAACTATTCACCTGAATAGTATGAAGTTTTATTTTTATGATTTTTTACTATTTTGGATTTGGGAGCTTCGAAAAAGGTGATTTCATTAGGGTTTCTTCATAAATCTCATGTGGGTAACCTCTAAACTACCATTTTCATTAATTCTTATTGATTTATCTTCAAAGCCTTGATTTCAAATTGGTTTTTTAAAATTTTATCAGTAAACTCTAAAATTAATTTTTCTTTGATTTGAGCATCGATTTCAACTCATTTTCACTTAAATATTCAGATTTGGACTCCTATTGATAAAGAGATCATGTTTCTAAAATAAAAATTCTAGTTTTTCCCCTTTCAATTTTAAATCAATTTTTGAATAATTTTTAGACGTAATTTAAATATAGTCAATATAGGTACCACTAGCTTTTTTTTTTTACGCACAAATTATGTTTTTGATAGAGTTATTTCATTACAAGATCGTTTGTATAGGAAAGTCAACGTATTGAAGGGTCTAGGGTTGTATTTTTACATTTTGAGGAAGGATATAGTTTAACTTCCTTCAGACTGCGCTGGGTAGTTAACGATCATGTAAAGCATGCTATGGATTAGGTAATTTAGTGATTGAAATTGTATTTTGGGATCAGTATTATTATCTTGTGACTGTGTGGGAGCTTATTTGTATATTATTATTGACTTGAGAGAACATAATTATTGGAATTCTCGAGTGTGGGATTTATATGATATTTTAGACCTTATTTGTGTAGTAAATTTCCTTATTTATTTGTTTCCTCCGAATGGGGGCTTGACTTGCTAATATAGGTCTTACTTGAGCATTATTTATCTTTACTATTATAGCATACCATAGTGAGGGATTTAGAATGATATTATTATTGTTTTACATGACTATTCATACAGTGGTACCATGTGATGGTTTTCTATCATGAAATATTGTCTTTTTGAGTTAATTTTGAGCTCATTCATACCTATGAAATTGATCATTATCTTCATACTGATTGATTGTGAGCATTACATGCCCATTTCATCTATTAATATTTATGAGATTAGTTATTTTTGATAGGAAATGAGATACTTTATAAAATGCCTATACTGAGGGATGTGCCGGTAAGGTGGATTGAGAAACAATAATTTTGTAAAAAAATGACACTTCATAAAATGCCTATATTGAGGGATATGCCGATAAAATTGATATGAAATTGAGATTATAAAAGTATATGGGTTGTGAACCCCATGGGTCCTTCCTAAAGCGCTGAGGCTTGGAAGGTATTTTCAAAAGTCCCACTAATATTACATTATATTTGCTTTTTTTGTGTTTCTTTTATGTACTTATTGATGTGTACTTATTTTCCTTATATACATTTTATGTGTATATTTGTTTCTTTTTGACTATATATTGTAGAATTGTTAGGGAAGATGGTGTGAATTATTGTTTGTAAACTTTACTATTTGTAGGTGTAACGTGCTCGTAGTATCTTTTACTTATTTTTTTCTCTAATTTCCTTAGTCTGCCTATGATACCTACTTAGTACAAGTAAAATATGCTCATAGTATCTTTTACTTGTTTTGTTTTCTACTTTGCTCAGTCGGCTTATGATACCTACTGAGTAAAAGTGGACTATACTCGCTCCTACTTTTATGCCATTTTCGATACAGATCCTAGTTTGAGTGCGACTCATGGTTGATGATCCTGTCCCATAGTATCTGGACAATAGAGGTAATAGTAAGCTCTAACATTCAGGGTTGATTTAGGACCTTCTCTCTCTATATCTTGTGTTTATTTATTTTTGGAGACAAATTCTTATATTTTCAAATATCAAATTTTGTATTAGATACTCTTTCCACATATGACACTATATCTTGGGGCTTTATACTTTTTGTTCAAATATTTACGTTGTTATCATGTTACGGCCTGATCTCATTCTAGAAATCTCGTATCTATGTATTTGTTTTTCTTTTCTATCTTGGAATATCAGCTTAACTATCACGACCGGATTGAGGTAGGGGTCAATGACCTCAACTTTAGGATCATGACAGAGAAAAGCTAAATTACAGAATTATACATAATGATTTAAAAAATGTAGAATAAATATTATTATTGATAAGGGTGTTTGGGAAATATGTAATTTACCCATATTATAATGCATTTACTAGTTACATATAAAGGGTTTTAGCTTCTATATTATTTGGTAGTTTGATTTGAGTAAATTGAAGATTCTACGGCGATATGGTATTATAGATGTGTGTATCCACTATTTGTAGTAGAACTAGCATTTGTTAGGTTTCAATTGGCGTACAATATCTACATCAATTCTAACCATGAAGTCGGGTAAATGATCATATGTTTATGTCCTTGGATTTATATGTTACGTATTATGAGTTGCCGAGTTCTAAAATTTATTTTGTATATTTTGACTTATTTGGACTTAATACGTAGAGAACTTCTTATGTTCATATAGTATATAATTAATACATATGTTTATAGAAAGCCAAATTATTTAGTCCCTGAATTATTATCTTAATCTAGGTTTGATCCTTGTGTTATTTAACTAAGCACATTAAGCCTTCAATTAAGCTAAATGTGTGATTTTGATTCTTTAAACTAACAAATGTTAAATAATTTACATAATTCATATTACAAACTTATAGTACTCTTTTTAAAAAGAAAAATGAAGTAGAAGAAATAAACAAAAAGGAAGACTCAAATCCATTTTCTTCCATCGTCCCATCACCACCATCGCTGATTTTCAGAAGCATAAATTTTGGGAAAAAAATCATATGATTTAAGTGAAAAAATTACAATACAATTGAAATAGTCCATCTCTCTCATGCTCTTTTACTGAAGCATGAAAAGAGAATATAGAATATGAACAATTCTTTTTTTAAGAAACAATAACTTTGTTGTTAATGGCTACCATAATAAATACTGTTACAGTCAAACAAATAAAGTTGGAGTGTGCTTATCCAGATAAAAATTAGAGTTTCATTTCTAATCTGATTACCGCATTAAAAGAAAGCCAAAGAAAAAAGGAGTTTCTGGATTTAAGCTTCTCAAATACCAATAAAAAATTAAACTTTTATATATATCACTTTTATATTATTTTCTATGTCCTTCTCTCGCTTACATGTTCAACAATATTAACTCCTTCATTGAGAGGAGCCGCATCTACGAATCCAAAATTTATAAATTAGGCTATGACGATTGCATTATCTGATTCACCCATGCAAATAAGTTTGGCGGGATACAAAAATATTCCTGTGAATGTATAATGGTATAATATTACTATGAGTACTAAAGAATTAGAAATTATATTTCTTTGTAACTATATTATATTAGTAACTTATATATGATAAGCGTCGTGTGCAATCCATGATTTTTTATAGAATATTAATAAATTAAATATGATAGGTACAGTATTCACCCCACAATAATTAGATTTCTGTATTGTGTGTCCCATAATTGGGCTATATCAAATCATCTTCCATTGTACAATGTATGAATGACTCAAGATAAAGTCACTAAAACGTTTTCTTTAGGCCTCCAAGAGTCAAAGGCCCCAAGACTTTGTGTTTATCATGTAACTAATATTAGTATGTATTTATAGTTTATAATTTGTATGCTAAAAGTATCTCACATTTCTTATTGTATAACTTAAAATAAATTCTTTTGAGTTAATAAAATATTAGTTATTTGTTACAATACAATACATCGAATTTTACTGTTGAAAATTTAATTAGTAAGATATGAAGATCAAGTAGTTTAATATACAATTTTAAAATATCAGACAAAGTTCATTTACATGATAGGAATATAAAATAGTCCTCATAGATATGTAGAATATCAAGAAAGGTAGCAAAATCAAGTTCAACTCGTCCAACTCGACCCAACCCATTTGATTTTGGGTTGATTATTATTCCTTCAATTTATTAGTTCAACCCTTGTCAACCAGCTCGTTTCAACTCATTAAAAATTGGGTTGATACGTAATATAAATTGATTTTTGAGATATTTTTTAAAATTATTTTAAAAATACTTTATTTATTTGAGATGTTATAGATAGCCATAATAAAGAAAAATAATTTTATTTGGTATTAAAATTATATAAAAGAACAAATAAAGCAATTAAAATTTAGTAGAAATTGGACGGATTGGGTTATAACCCATTTTGACCCAACATATTTTGATCTAAATAAATTTGAGTCGGGTTAGGTCTTGGTCCATTTTGATCCCCCTAATTGCCACTGCTGGTTGTCAACTAAATAGGAAAAAAATAATGAAAGAAGCATGGAGGTTCTACATTGAATATGTCAAAACTTTAAAATACATTTATTTTCGATAGAAAGAAGTATCTTAAGAAAATTGAAGGAAAGATGTCATTTAAGTCTTAAATGAAGTATTGGTGACATTGACCAACTTAAAGGGCCAAACATAATTAGGAAACTTAATTAAGTTAATTGTGGAGTTGATTAATATTTTCAAAACTTTCTAATCTTTTCAAAAATACAAATCAACCCACACCGCTCCCCTCTCTAAATTAACCGTCTCTTCTTTCTCTTTCTCAACAGTTTTCCCAACCAATAGTTGTGCAAATTTCTCCTTTCAATCCCCGGCGAATTCAACCTCTAGCGATAAATAATTGGGCTTTGAGCTCCTTTTCGATTTTCAACAGTCAATCGACATGACACCCTTGCTCTCTGGCCACAACAACTTTAAGTTCTTCATCGTTCCTTTTTTTCTTTCATAGGTTTTGAAGAATAATATCAATATTTATTGCTTTAATTTAAAATGTGGCCTGAATAAAATCCTAATTTCTGGTATTTTTTCTCTTTTTTTTCGGAATGAAATATGATTTTTTGTTGTTTGTTGTGTCTTTTGAAGTTTGATTTTTGTTGTTTGTGTTTGTACAAATAAAATAACGGTGTTGGTATTTTTGGTGTTGTACCCGTTGCTGGGTTAATTTGTTCTTGTTCTTGGTAAAAATGGTGATATTGTTGTTGTTCTATTAAATAAAATCATGCTACTATTTTTTCTGCAACAGATTAACCTTTGATGCAATAGATTAACCATCTAATGCAACATATTATCTATCTGATGCAGTAGATTTACCATCTGATACAATAGATTAACTATCCGAGGCAATAGATTAACTATCTGATGCAACAGATTTATCATATGATGCAACAGAGGAACCATCGAATAAAAAATCTAATGCAACAGATTAACCATCGAATTAAAAATTTGATACAACAAATTAAAAATCTAATACAACAGATTTACCATTGAATTAAAAATCTGATGCAACAGATTAACCATATGATACAACAGATTTAACATTGGATACAACAGAGGAACCATCTAATTAAAAATCTGATGCAACAGATTAACCATTTAATGTAACGGAGAAACCATCGGATTAAAAATCTAATGCAACATATTAATCATTTGATGCAATAGATAAACCTTCTATTGGATAAAATTTTATCAACTATTCCAACAGGCCATGTCCAAGACTTAATTTTTTCAACTGATCATTCATCTATCAAGATAAAGGACCCTTCTATTGGAAGAAATCTAAATAATATGACCATTGATAACTGTTCCAACAGATCACTCATATGTTGCAACAGATGTGTGATCTATTGCACAGACCATTCATTTGTTTTAACAAATGAGTTATTTGTTTTTATTGTTGCAACATATTACTCATCCATTGCAATATGTTAGTTATATGTTGCAACAAATAACCTACCTGATGCAATAGATGTGTGATCTATTGGAACTATTATTTTACTATTGTGCATGTTAGATTTACTGTTATCTTTTTTTAAGGATGCATTAATCAATTATAATCTATTTTATGTTCTTGTTAATTTTAGATACTATGGCTTCCCAAAAAAGGAAATCGACTCAAATTCAAGCAACGAAACAAGTGAAGTATCAAGGCTACATCCACCACTCTATGAGCTTGATTTACAAGTGTTATCTCAATCAGGAGCAGAAGATGATCAATATGAGGAGAAGGAATATTTCAAAAGAGATGATCCAAATGCTAATATCCCTTCAACCGAAGAATTGGTCAAAACCTTCAGCATTGATAGTTATTTATGAGAATAAAGTGCCATGGTGTCATATATTTAATGGGTGATTTCGTGGTTATCCATGGAAAAATCTTTTGACACCTTCAGAAAAATACTTTGAGAACAAAATTTGGATGTTTATTTCAGGGACAACTGCTTTAGGAAATATCTTGATTTGCCAGAGGACAAAAATGCTCGTTTCTAAATGAAAATGGTATATGATCTCTCAAGCGTAGGTTTATGTATGAAAACAAAGATATAGATGAGGTATGGATAAATTACTGTGGCATGCCTGTTTGTTTTAGTTGGAAGGAATTTTCCATAGTTAATGGACTAAAATGTTATCCTCTTTCTCCTTCTCAAGTTATACCTATTCTAACCCAAAAAAGCACCCCGCATACTGAAAAAAGCAAATGCAAGTCAAGTGATCGTGAAGACTTGATGTCCCTTGTTGGTCCAAGCATCAAAAACAAAATTTGATAGAAGTATTGAAAGGTAAAAGACTTTAAAGAAGCACAAGCAATCATTGTGCTTGGTTTGGTTTGTATATAACATTTTTTGGGCAGGAGACGTTAACAACAATATACCACTTGGTTTAATAAAGATCTCCGAGGATATTAAGGCATTTAACAGCTATTCTTGGGGTTATGAAATGTTCAAAATGACTGTCAAATATTTGTTGACTCCGTTAATGCAAAAAAAAGTCAAATTATATGGCTTTCCATGGGCTTTCATGGTAAATATTTCTTTTATTATGATATGATTCATTTTTTATTCAATAATATTTTTGATTTATTAGCTTTATTTTATAGACTTGGGTGTTTGAAGTTATTCCTTATTTGAGACAACAAGTGAACTACCAGGAAGAAGTTTCCAGTCCAAGAATTTTGAGATGGTTGTTGGCTAAAACTAATAAAAATGTAAAATTTCTTGATCTCTTCAATCCCTCGAAGAATTCAGTAAGTCTAATTCTAATTAAGTTTTTATTTTATTTAATAATTTTTTTGAATGATCTAATCATCTTTCTAATATATGTACTGATTTATGTTAGATTGTGCATTCGTCGCTTGTTCCGACAAATTGAGAGTTGAAGATGTCGTTTTTTCTTACTTTACGGTCTGTGCAAACTTTATGAACCCTAAGATCATTGACAAAATAAAAATGGAATTGTTTGGAGCAACAACCATCACTAGAAAAATAATTTTGGAGGGTGGGATTGTTGTTATTGATGATAGTAGTGGAGCTATTGGTGGTGGTAGTGATGCTGCTATTAGGGCTAATGATGCTCCTCTTACAGTTTTTAAAATAAACCATTATGAGTATGATCATATTAGTTATACAGATTTTTCCCCTCCTAGAGAATGTTCTGCATGCAAATGTCAAGACTGTAAGGTGAAACATGATGTACTGATTAGTGCTATAAATGCATTAACTGCTTCTGTAAAGGAATTGACATCTAAGAGGGGTATAACTTCATCAAAGAAGATTTCATATCCATCCACTCCATTAGAGATTAAGGCTAAGAGGAGAAGGAAAGTAATTTCCAAGGCATTATCAAGCATTCAAAAAAGGAAAATTGCAACTCCACTATCTTTGTGTTGTATAATTGAGAAATGTACAAGGCTTATAGGAGAGAATCTTGAGTTGAAGAAGGTGAATATATAACATCTGTTCCAACTAACAAACAAACACATATCTGTTTCAACGGATGACATATCTGCTGAAAATTATCAAACAGATATATACATCTGTTGTAACAGTTGACTAACCTATTGCATCAGATGTAGTATCTATTGCAATATATGTCTTGTCTGTTTTAGCAAATCAACAACTCTACGTACTATTTTTATTTGTATCAACAGATGACCTATATACTGCACCAGATGGGTCATCTATTGGAACAAATTAAATCAAGACTTCTTACTATTCAATTTTTCCAAATAGATGAGTCATATATTGTAACAAATCATTCATCTATTGAAAATTATAATACAAATCTTCCTCATGTTTTAATTTATCCCAACAGATGATCCATATGTTGCAATAGAAAGATAATCTGTTTGCTAAAACAGATGAGTTATCTTTTTCTATATTTTTTGCATCTCTATGATTAACATTGACAATTCTGACTTTCCAGGTGGATGTCACAGTAGAAGCTACTGCTGAACAATATTTAAAATATGCTACTCCTTCAATAGCATCGGATGAATAATAACTTGTCCATATTGAGTAGATCTTTATAGCTTGAGTTAGTCTGAGTAATAAACCCATCCCTTCTTAGGAATTATTGACATCAGAACTTAAATTGTTCATTTATTTGTTGAGGTCTGTACCCATAATTTTTTTTAATATTTTATTTATTTGTTGAGTTATTTCATGTAATTTCTGAAGGCTTTGATTTATTTTATTTTTTCTATGAATTTTATTTTACCCTTAGATTTGAACTTATTAATTGAAATAGAATACTAGATTTAAATATTGCAATAGATAAGGTATCTGTTGCAACAGGCGACATATCTATTGGAAAATATCAAACAAATTTAGAGATATATTGCAACATGTAGGTCATCTGTTAAAAATTATCAAACAAGTCTTCCCACTATTGTAACAGATAGACTTAGATAGAAACATCGACATAATGCAATATATGACCAACCTATTGCAACTGATAAACTATCTTCTAGAACAGATAGAATATCAGTTACAATAGATAGACAATCTATTGCATTATAAAAAATTCAACTTTGATTACACATAAAAAATTGCCACTACATGTAAAGTGAATTGACTTGAAATAAAAAAGGACGAACCCATCGATAGGCACCTAAAGTTATAATGATCTTTCACTTTGGCACCTCAAGTAGACAATGTTCATTTTAAACACCTAAAATAGGAATCAAATGTGTCAGTTTGGCATTTTTTTCCCTGTTGGCAGCTCGAATATAATTCACACAACCAAGGTGCAATGAACCCCCAGTTTTGCTGACTTGGCGTCTGATTTGGCCTCTAACAATTATTTTTCCCCATTGTATTATATATTTACCTTCTTCCTAAAATTTAACCCTAAATTCCCAAATCATCTTCTGTATCATCTATTTTTCTCTATCCAAATTCTTCAAATTATTTGTATTTGGTTTTTCTTCATCTTTTTTTATTTTTTCCAACTGAACTTGCCAATGTCGAGCTCATATTCCACTAATTTTGTGATAAAGATTTTTGATATTGTAAGTGTGATCATAAAGATCTATTGAAGAGTTTTTGAACTCAATAAAATTCAGGTCGTAGATTTTTTACTTGTAAGTTTCAAAGGTCATATTTTTTTTTAATTTAGTTAGTTGATTAATTATTGACTTGTAATTATTTTGTAATTATGGTCTTGTTTTTATAGAAATTGGGTGGATTGATTACTTTGATTGGTATGAAGAACGACACCCTTCACAAAAAAATCATGTAATCTGAGGTTTGTTGAAGAAAGACAATGCTTTTGAAGAGAAACAAAATCGAGCAAGAAGATACTACATTGTTGGCGTTATTGCTACGGATTTGGTGTTGTTAGGCACATGGATATTCAAGCCTAATTGCTGAAATTTTTATGGTCGTGTATTTTCTACTGGTTTGGTGTTGTTTAGCACATGGATATTCAAGCGTAAATGTTGAAAAATATCAAACAGATTTAGACATATGTTGCAACATGTAGGTCATATATTAGAAATTATCAAACAAGTCTTTCCACTATTGCAACAGATAGACTTAGATAGAAATATCGGCATAATGCAACAGATGACTAACCTATTACAACAGATAAACTATCTTTCAGTGCAGGTAGAAGTTACAACGGATAAACAATCTGTTGCATTATAAAAAATTCAACTTTCATTAGACAAAAAAAATCTGAGTGAGGTTTGATCTATTGACATATAGGAATGGATTGTGTAAAAGTAATAAATTTTAGTATGATTTTATAATATTTAACACGATAAGAAACTCGTAAGACTATTCAAAAGTGAATTAAGGTAACTAGAACTTATGATGTCATGATAGGAGGGTGCATTGTGAAAAAGGAAAAATCAAAAACTTTTTTGAGTTTTTGTCTTACCATACCCGCTATAGAGTGTGGAAGGCTGCTATAAGACTACAGCTATAGCGGAGAAATTCCTACTATAGTGGGAGACAAAGACTATCAATCCCGCTATAGCGAGCTGATTCCTCTATGGCAATGTCGATATAGTTATAGAGGGTCGCTATAGTGGGGTAAATCATTTATATAAAGAAATTTCCCCATAATTGATTCATTATCTTTAAACACATTTTAGCGATGGCTCAAATGATTTGGGAAAATTTTCACCTATTTTCCACCAAAATTCTTTGTAAAGGTAATTTATTTGTCTCTATTAACTAGTTTTCAAATCCTTAAAGCTTAGAATCACTAGTTTACGTGTCTTGAGAAAGGTTTAACTTGACCTAACTTAATTTTCTAGGGAAAAGGGGTGAGTTGGATGTAAAATCATTGGGTTTAATTAAAAGTTTATTAATGAATCTAACATGACTATAACTCACTAATTTAACCATGAAATTGGTAGTTTAAAGGTGAATTTATGTTGGGAAAGACTAAGAATAGGGAGAATGATCATGAAATTGGCCTTTCGGTTAAAGATTAAGTTGTAATCCTTAATGTTATAGGTAATTTAATTGATTGTGTGATGTATTCCTATTTTAGACCACCACCTAGCAGAAATCACACAAAAGACCAAGGCTCAGGCTTATTAGAATAGTACAAGCTTGGATTGAGGTAGGTGATGGTTTTAACATAGTTGAATCAAAATTTGAGTTAAGTCTGCATGATAACTAATTGTTAGTATTACTTACGCAATGCATGTTCAAGAAAATAAATAATTATCGAATATCGTAAGTGTTAATAGCATACAATGAACTTATATGGAAGATTGTTGGATTTTACTGGTGTTTTTCCTTTATCATTATGATTGTAATTGTTGTGATATTTGTCATTATTGTGAAATGTACTAGCATTTGGACATCTCTATGGATTTGTTGATATAAGGTTGACAGACACTTGAAGTCTAAGATTTGGTACATAAACAAGAGTTCATCCCTTATAAGTCATGACTAGTGGGTGCAGGCATAAGACCCTTAGAAAGTATGTACAAGGTACTAATAAGTGTGACGGCTCCTTGATTGAACCAAGCATTATGTGTTTTCTTGATTATGTTGGTTCCTTGAGTGAACTAAACTTAAGCATTGTCATTATTTATTGGTTTCATAAGTGAATTGGATTTATGTGCTTAATTGCTAAAGGTGGTTTCTTTATGTAAACTAGGATATATGATATTTGGCATTATTGTTGTTCTTGTGGATTCTTGAGTGGTCCAGGTTAATTATGAGTTGTTACATAACTTTGTGTTGTCTATTACTTGTTTAATTGGGACCTGAAGTATATAATTATTGTGTCATGGGTTTTGACTTGGAGTCTTATTTGGTTATCATAGTTGACTTGACTTATTTTCTTTGTTCACTTATATTGAATAAACTTCATGTTGTATTTTTTTACAAGGTTAAGTATTATGAACATGAAATAGAGTTTCAGGATAGTGTTTATGGTTATCTTGTTGTACTATGTTTTGATTTGTGTCCATATTTCTCATTTTAGGTTGACCGATGACCCAACCAACACATTATTATTTCTTGTACATCGATACTACACATGATCTTCTTTTTATTGACTGCAAAGTATATTCTAGTGGCTGTTCTGAGACCTCTGCTATGAATCAAACCATATTCAAACTCAAGGGTGATTTGCATCTTTCGGGCTATCATGGGTTCTTTTTTTATTTTTCGATCTATTTGTTTTGGACTTCGCTATTACTTTTGTTTTGTGGTTGCATCCCCTCTTTTGACTTTTACTACAGTTTTGGTACAATGACTTTTAGGTTCTAGGGGCATTATTTATTTTCATATTTCTACATTTATGTTCATTTGAGATGTTGAACACTAATTTATTAATGATATTGGCTTAGTTTCCCATTTATGCTAAGTGTTGAGTTGATGTATTAGGTTAGTTGGTTCTCCCATATGAGAGTTAGAGTAGGTGCCACTCATGATGGTTTTGGATCATTATAAAGTTGGTATCAATGAACTAGGTTCATTGATCTCATCATACCAAACGGGTCTGGTAGAGTCTTGTTGAATGATACGAAGATGTCTGTACTTTTGTTTGAGAGGCTATAGGACTTTAGGAAACTATCCTTTCTTTTTCCTTATATGCTCTAAATTGATTCCAATCCATATTAGTATCTAACCTTTTTCACTTTTTTGCCCATAAATGGTGAACACTTGATCGAATGTAGTATGATCTACAACCCCAACACCATCATCTCTAGTTGTGAAATTAGTTATTTGGGGAAAGGATAAGGTAGGGATAGGGGAAGAGGAAAAAGAAGAGCAATACCTACCAGGTATAAAGCTCATGTAGAAGCTAACTAGGCCCATCAAAGGTCAGTGTTACCTCTTTCAAGATTATTTTAAGGAGGTTGGGGAAGGGAATAAGGATGGTTTAGATCCATAGGTAGCAACATCGGTTGGAGATACAACCTTTCCTATGGTATCTTATGAGATTATTTAGAAAGTTTTAGATTTTTTATGTAGGTTGGTCATTTCTGGAGCCACTCCTACTATGCTGACCTTTTGGGTTCCAGGTACTTATCCTACTAGCACTTTAGCTCCCAAAGTGGATGAGGCTTTGGGGACTCATGTAGTTTCCCCATCTTGTGTTAGGCCTTATCATGACTAGTACCAAACATGATTTGCTGATTAAGTTTTTGAAAACAAAACCTCTTTTATTTCATAGTGCTATGATTAAGGATGTATTTGAGTTCATCATTTATTAATATGAGAAGTTACACAAATTAGGGATGGTAAATTTTTGACTTTTTAGCTGCAAAGGGATGCCAAGAAGTGGTAGAAAGAATATGTTAAGTGTCAGTTACTGGCCCTACCTCCATTAACTTAAGCTTAATTTCATGCCTTATTTTTAAAGAAGTACGCGCCCTGAACCCTTTGTGACCATATAAAAGATAATTTTTAGGCTCTTGAGCAAGAAAGTATGTCAATTGTACCCTATTAGGATAAGTTCCATGCCTTTTCTCGCTATTCTACCCAACTATCAGGAACTAAGAAGGAGAGCATTTGATTACTTGTTGAAGGTTTGACTACTGATCTTTAAGTATTGACCTTTCATATGACTTCTGTTGGAAAGGGTTTCAATGAGATGTTTGATTATGTAAAGAAGATTAAGCGACTTAAATAGGTTAGTCATGCTAAGGAATTAGTCAAGAAGTTCCAGAATGTGGGTAACTTCAGTGGTTCTTATTCTAGGGGTCACAACGAATAGGCTTTTATGGATCACCTTATTCAGTCAACTTTGTCAGCCTCCATAAGTTGTCATTCTAGGTATATTTAGTAGCCCTTAGTAGCTAAAGGCCATATGACCTCTTATTCTTTGACAAACATGCCTTTTCTCGAGTAAGGTGTTTTATTATTATAGTTATGTAGGGCATTTCAAGAGAGATTATCATTTGAGAAAGGTACGTAATCAGGCATAGAAGTAGACTAGGATTATGGTTCTAGTAGTAGAGATAAAGATGGTAAAGGTAAGAGTCATCAATAGGGAGGGTGGGGTAGTAATT
Source organism: Capsicum annuum (assembly GCF_002878395.1). NCBI lineage: Eukaryota > Viridiplantae > Streptophyta > Magnoliopsida > Solanales > Solanaceae > Capsicum > Capsicum annuum. Next base: position 117,614,237 of record NC_061113.1, on the reverse strand, counting down.
ACAGAGGTCATGGTGGAAAGAAAGATAATGGTAATGTAGGGAAGGTTGGAGTGCAGCTAGCTAGATAGATTGCCTAGCTTGATGATAAAGCTCATTGTTATGTCTTCCTAGGAAAGATCGATGCTTCGGTATTTGACATCGTTACTATAGGTACTATTCTCATTTATGACTAGATGGATTCTATTTTGTATGATCCAAGTTCCACTTACTCTTATGTATCTATTAGATTTGCTATGGGTCTTGATTTGGTGTATGATGTACCCAATTCTCCTGTATATATTTCTACTCTAGTTGAAGATTTTGTGATGGTGACCTATGTGTATCGTACATGTTCTATGTTGTTTATGGGTTTACAGACCTGGGTAGACTTGATCATTTTGGACATGTTTGATTTTGAGATTTATTCTTGGTATGCGTTGGTTATCTCCATATCATATTGTCTTATACTATATTGCTAAGACAACAACTCTAGCAATACTGGGGATAGGTAAACTAGAGTGGGAGTGAGTGTATAAGTCTAAGCAGGTGAAATTCATATCTTTTTTCCAGGTTAGAAAGCTAGTGGGGAAGGCTTTTGGTTCATATTTGGGATGTTAGTACGGAGTCCCCTTCTAGTGCATCTGTTACTGTCATTTCCAAGTTTCATGATATATGTCCTATAGATTTTCCTAATATGCCTCTGGTTAGGGATATTAAGTTTTGTATAAATTTAGAGCTAGGTGTTCACCCAATTTCTATTCCTTTTTACCATATGGATCAGGTAGAGATAGGGAAACTCAAAATTCAATTACAAGAATAATGTCACCCAAAAACTAACCTCCAAAGAAATATGTTGTGGTTGATGTCAAATATAGTAACCAAAACCAGGTTGGGGTCGAACCCACAGGGAATACGTGGAATTATATCTCGAACCTGATAAAATCACGGCCAGTTTGGAAAAGTAAACGGGGGGACTTGAAAGTCATAGTAACACGTAACCGAACTTTAGTGGTTGATGTTGTAAGCAATAGACAGCGAACACTAGGACTATGTTCCCATGGCTTCTAACTCTGTAGGTTTTGTTGTTCAATTCACCTATCCCACTACTCCACATGCCAAATCTGACAAGCTATGTATAATCAACCAGCTTGTGAATGCGTTGATAAATCTCACCCTTCACTATTTGAGTCTCCTGGAAACACCTTACTATCCCTTTTCCTTGACCCTAGTACGACTATAACCTTTTGGGTCTCAAGTTGATTAGACAAGGGTTGATAGCCTTGAATCACTATCGCAATCCCCTTTTCCCATTCTCAAACTCCCTTGTAAGGATGATCTCGAATATAGGAAATTCCCAAGCTTGTACAGTAGATAGGGATACAATAGATATGAAGAAGATCACAATACACACAGTCATAACAAAATAGACTAATCTCTCACTTCCCTTACGTTGTTAGTCTATCAGGGTTCCTATAACTCTATTTAAGGAATTTAGCTGCTCATGGTCATGCAACAATTCATGACCATCAATTAAGAAGACACAAAATTAATTGCACAAGAATGAAAAAATAAAATTCTAAAATCTTCAATTGATTACGAAACCGAAAACCCAAGAACAAAATTATTGAGCAGCAAAAAGTCAATGTATGTGAAAAATATCTAAAGTACGTATCATAATAAAAGCATAACCCAAAGGTATTTATAGTCTCCCAAAATTATAAAGGAAACCTAATTAAAACAAAATAGAAAAACTATGTCGGCAGTGGTTACGCCTCTAGCAACGAGTCGTTAGGACTGGTCACAACTCATTGCCTATTATCGTAGCTCTTTTCTGTCTTCAATGGTCATGACTCTTCATGTGTCCTTATGAGTCGTAGGCTGCTAGTCCTCTTCAATCTAGTGAACTTCCTCTTTCTGGGCTATTGAGTCTATTGTCAGTATGGCTCCTCCCTACGATTCATAGTTTGACATTATGACTCGTGGTTTTCACTCGTTACCACTGGTACATTATTTATTGGACCTCAGGAATTTTATCCACTATTCTTATTATGACTTCTCGCCACTATTTTCATTACAACTTCTTCTTATGAGTTGTGGTCACCCATTGTTTAACTCCTGGAACTTAGCTTTGGCCACTGTTGTCATTATTGTTACATACCATGAATCATAGTCACTCCTTACGAGTCGTGGTCTATCTTTACTTAGCCCCTTCAGTTCATCTTTTGCTACTATTATCTTCACGAGTATGGATATGAGTTGTAAAGTGACGTAACGACTCGTAGACTAAGCATTACTTCAACCTTTCAGTACCTTTTCTCCTTTTTTCAGTGAAACACTACTTCCGACCTAATTTACCTCCAATACATATAAAACATACATCATATCAGATGAAATAACTAAGTCAATGCATAGTTTCACCATTTAAATTTTTCTCCTTTTTTCAGTGAAACACTGACTTCCGACCTAATTTACCTGCAATACATATAAAACATACATCATATCCAATGAAATAACTAAGTCAATGCATAGTTTCACCATTTTAAGCATTGAATGTGCCTTGAAATCATGGCTCATCAACACCTTCAACTTAGAACGTTTACATGTCCTCAGGTAAAAATATAAAACAAAAACATAGATGATGTTTATCTGGAAAGATCCTAAGATGCCATTAGTAGTCGACTTATCAATCCTTGCTCAAAACATATTAACCTATCCTATTTTTAACTTTTTCAAACTAACTATGTACTGATTAGGTACAACAATATGACACACAGGAATCAAGTGATGGAATTACTTTAGCAACGAACAATTAGACATATACAAGGTACACTACTCGAATAAATAAGCATTATAATAACGACCCCTTCACCCTCATAGTCAAAGAAGTTCCTATCACTCAATTAGATCAACACATTCCTATGAGGATGGTCAAGAGACACTTACACTCTCAAAGAAGTCCTAATTAGTGTATACAGAATCCCATAGGCTTTCCCATATACTCTTTACTTGAGTTTTCAGACGGTTGTGTTAGGATCACTCTAGGACTTTGTTAATCTTGTTACATAGGCTTGGGTGTTGGTATGGTATATTTGGGGATTTTTAGTGACTTGGCCTCCTTGGCACTACGATTTTTTTGGGTTCCACTATTTTGCCAACTTTTCTTCTATTCCACTCTTATTTCTCCCTTTTTATTTTATTTCTTACTTATTCATGTTGGGTGTAATTTATTTTATTCTTTTGTCTTCTTTTTCAAATCTTTGTTTTTTTTCTATTCTTTTTTTTTATTGTTCTACCATACTCAACCTTACTCATTTTTTTATCTGCACTCTTTCTTCATACTCCACTTTATACTATGCACCTCTATGATAGTCACCCTCAACTTAGGTGATTTTCCTGAGTTGAGGTGCAGATTTTCCAAGGAGAACCATGGTCAAAATAGGTTCATTGTAGTTTAAAATAAGAAGGTGAATTGGTGTGAACAAAAGAATAGGTCTATTTAGCTTAAAACCAGGATCAAAGGATTCATATTTCATTTGGTATGTCAATTTAGGCTCAAGTGGACTCATAAAAAAATGTCCTATGATCATCTCCTAACTTACTACCTAAAATCTAGTCAAGAGTAACCAGGCAATTTCTGGATTCCATATATCTAGGGAACTAGGTAACGCCTCACACACACATTGTACAGGGTCGCATCACTAGTCGCTATCTATCCAGTTCATGCAATTGTTTGCCACAGTTGTTACATCCCTAATTCTAATGTAATTACCATATTCACAGTAGTTACATGCATACACAAATTACATAGTTGTCAAAAGTTTTGGGGGTATCTTTTTCTCAAAAAACTTCAGCAAATTCAGCACAATCAATCAAAATACGTCAACTACCTTAGGTATAAATTTTCTTCCTAATTAAACATCACACAAAACATCACAGAAAAAACACACACATATTTAACTAAACTAGACATGTTGGTTCAACATTCAAATGGCAGCCGATGGGAAAAAAAATAGGGCAGCAACAACTGCGGCATCTAAGCGGTACACCCCCACCCCAAACTAAATGCCTTTGCACCATCCCCAGTGCATCTAAAGATATAAAATGAGGGACAAAGGCATACCTGGGCAAACTAGGTGCCAGCTCAAGCTGTGTCAGCATGTGGGGCCTCAGTATGATCCCCACTGTCAACATCAGTAGTCCCAAGAGCATCAGGGAAGCTCTTAGCAGCAGTGACACCGGTAGTGGCTGGTGCTCTCAATAGTAGCTCAAGAGGAGGGGTTATACTACTTCTCAAATCAGTAGCATCTGTAGGTCAATAACTACCATCCCCTACTGCCATTTCTTAAACACTCATATGGTGGTCCCTCTCACTCTGAAAACTATCCACTTTTCCATCCTCAACATTCTCTTCCTTGGTTGTTCTCCTCTTCCTTTTCTTGTTTATTTTCCATCCTCACCTTTATTTACATCAGTCGCAGAGGTATAATCTCTAAAACCCTAAATATCTTGGATATATTCCTCCTTGTAGATCTTCACTATCATGGGAAAAGATGGGAATGGTCTCTCATATAGCTCCTCAATAGCCTTATGGAGCTCAACAAGATTAGATTGTACACCTACCAAATCTGGGGATTGGATCATCTGTAATCGCTGACAGATTCATTGCTCGAACCCATCATATCATTTTTACAACATCCTCATCTCATCCTTATCCGTTTGTCTACCCACGTCTTAACTCATTTTTTAATCAACCTTACTTTTGTCTCAACCATTCCCAATCTCTTCCTCACCTCTAGTAGAAATAATTGGGGCACCAAATCATAACCGATGGAATCAATCTGGAAGTAAATATTTTATGTGCCTTGGTAGGTGGTGAAAGCTGGGTCTGGAAAGTGCTAGCTGCATCAGCAAAGGTCAGTGGCTTGGATTGGGCACTCTCTAAAGGGATTTCATCTATGTCGGTGAACCCTGTTGTATCTGTTTCGTGCCCTGTGACCTCATATACCACTTGAATCAAAGTAGCTCCCAATTTAGCCGTCTTAGATATGGGGTTAGCAACATCGCTGATCAAACCCAAATCTGTAGTGCTGCATGGCCTCATGAACTGATCAACTTCTAGGACTTGTTTTACTCTTGCATCCAAGAAAACTTTTGTCAATTAGCATGGGAAGGCCATGACTATGTCAGTACTTATTGCCGATCTTTGATACCCCTAGCTATCTATTTTGCTACATCTATCTCGTTGCTTTCCATAATTCCCATGACCAGGGATGCTTTGTCAAGACTCAATGAATTATCCCCTAGGGTGGGGACTCAATCTATATTGTACCAAGGTCCACCAAGACTTAGCCTGAAAGTTCAAGCTGCCCTTTTTGATCGATGATGAGTTGCCAATACCTCTAACTACCCAGGAAACCTCCTCCGTGCCCACAATAATAATCCCGATAATCCACTAAAAATGAATAAGCTTATCCTCTAATCCTATATATTTCTCTTTCCATATCGTATAAACCAATAAATCAATCTCTAACGTGTTAGCCGGAGGTAAGAACTCAAGCTTATTCAAAACTCAACAAATAGTCTACACTGAGATATTCACCCAAACACCTCAAATTACCATGTCTAATAATGGGTCTACAACCTTCCACAGTTGCCCCTGTGGATTCAATATCCTTAGCTCTATTTGGTATGCAGCATAAAACTCATGTACCAAAGCTGCACTATATTTTATCGAAGCTCTAGTCATCCACTTAAAGTTGTATTGTGTAAATCAGGCATCAATTATAGGCATATCATCCATGCCTATTATAGTCAGATTTCTCTCCAGATAAATGCCCCTTTGTGGTTTTTTAGTTGAGGGGTTTATGGCGATATCTTTGTTATATAAGGCCTGAATTTTTGGGTAGCCCTACTATTCAATGATGGACGTCAGAGTAGGCTTAATGGATATTGAAGTGGTCGGTGCTCGTGGTGGTTGAATTTAAACTGATGTATCACTCTTCTCATCCTCACCCTTATCTCCAAATTTAGACTCGTCATTATCATCTGCCCCCTTTTATTGTTCTCTTCCTCAAAGATGTATTTCCACCCATCATCATCCTCACCATTATCTCCTTCATGATTATCTTTTCCATCCTCTTAGAATGGTGAATGGGGTGGTGAGGTGCTAGGGTTCTTCATTATATGCTTGGCCCAGTAGGGTGAGACCTACTCTGAAGTTGCTTTAGCACATCGAGGTAACTTATTTCTTGGTGTCACCTGCTCTACCAATTGATATTCCTCGACTAAGCCACTTGACTCATCGATTTCCTCATTAATAAATTGATAAGTGGATTTTAGGGCAGGTTTTTTGGTGGTTTCTTCTTTGTTGGCTCTACTTTAGGAGCCATTGGTACCTATTGAAATTTACCCGTTAGTAATTTCTTAAAGAAGAAAAGAAAAAAACAAAATTTTTAGTGTCACTAAAGCATGGACTAGACATCCTACGAAAGTAGGGTATGAGTCATACCCACTGGTCATGAGTTATTATAGGACTCGTGAACTGAGTTGGTGCCTGGGTATTGTCCACTGGTAAGATAACGAGTCTTTTTAATTAGTCGCGAACTCATATTACGACTCGTTACCAATACTCGTTGTATGACCAGAGATAAGTAGTTGGTGCATTATTCTTCCCATTAATTACAACTCCTCACCATAAGTCATATAGTCAGACTACGGCTCGTGACCTTGAGTCAAACGACTCGTGACCTTGAGTGGTGATGTTACCAGAATCTACACTCTTCTAACCAATTATGTTACCAGTGGCAATGAGTCATGTAATGACTCATAAGGTGACCCTACGAGTCATTACGTCCTATATCCACTATAATATGTTTGTTTAGAGGAATTGACCCCGATACACCTTCCTAACACAACATTACACATTAGAGCAATCATAAAAAATTCATACTTCATCCCTATTCAATAATTTATAGCACAAAGTCCATGTTTACTACCATTACCACATTGCATTACCAATTACTCAAAAATAGGGATCAATTATGTTTATACACACATATTTCAATAAAGAGATCCAAATCACTCTTACCCATTGAAGTATCAACTAAGCACATAGAAATTTTAACATAAAATACTTACTTGTTGACTTGACTTAGATTCTTTAAGAGCTTTGCTTTAAAGATTGTTGGGCCCTAACTCTTGACATTTTCACTTTTGGGAGATTTTTCATAGTTGATTACGACTTGTCGCCGCGATGTCGGGCCTAGTCACGAGTCATTGTAACGACACGTTACCACTAACTATGGGTTGTGGACTCCCCCTATAATGACTGAAACCTTACATGGGTTTTTAGCCATCATGACTGAAGGAGACAAGTCGTAATCACTAATTACGACTCATTCTGAGAGTTGTGATGACTTTAAAAATCAAATACCTGAGGATGGCCTGAGTCCCAGCTCCCCATGTCCCTGATAACGAGTGATGAAGTGTCCCTGTGGATTATGAAGGGGGTCATAGGGCCTGACACCAGAAACTTTTCTAGTCTTTTTCTACAAATCTAGCCCTGCACAAAGATCACACAAGTTACCCTACAATCAAATAAGTACAAAACATGGGTTGCCTCCCATGCAACGCTTGATTTAATATCGTGGAGGCTAGATTTGATACTCATACATCACCAACTAGACCCATGCAGTGCCTGATTTAACGTCATAACACGACACAGTTTCTTTGGTTACTCAGACTTCACCAAGGTTCAAATCATCAATCACTTTCACTTCCTCCGTGTTTCCCATGTAGTGCTTCACCCTTTGCCTATTCACCTTGAATGGGGCTTCACTATCATTTTTTAGCTCTATAGCACTATATGAGAACACCCTCACCATGGTGAATGGTCCATTCCACCTAATCTTTAACTTGTCAGGAAACAAGCGAAGTCTCAAATTATACACCAAAACCTGATCATCTAGCTTAAACACTCTTTACTTGATTTTTGGTCATGATACAACTTAATATTCTCCTTGTACAGAGTAGAACTCTCATAATCCAGAAGTCAGAATTCATCCAACTAGTTTATTTTGCTCATCCTCAACTTTGTTGCATCATGCCACTCAAAATTTAGCTTTTTCAATACCCATAGTGCCTTGAGCTTAATTTCAGTCTCAATTTTAGTAGGCAAGTAGCATGCCTTCCCATACACAACCTTCTATAGAGAGGCATCTGGTAGGCCTAAAATGTATCATCCAACTTTCTTGACCAGTTAGTCCTTTTGGCATTCACAGTCTTCGCCAATATGGACTTGATTTCTCTAATGGAGACCTCCACCTACCCGCTCAATTGAGGATGCTAAGGTGTTTCCACCATATGCTTCACACCATAATTTTCAAGCATTCTCTTGAATAGATGATTACATAAATGTGACCCACTATTAATAATAATTCCACATAGGGTTCTAATCGAGCAAAGTTGTTCTTTTTCAGAAATGGGGTGTCACTTCTACCTTCATTGTTGGGGAGAGCTATTGCTTCTACCCTTTAGACATATAGTCAACAACAACCAAAATTTATTTCACAGCATAGGAGCTTATGAACAGGCTTATGAAGTCAACTCCCCACACATCGAATAGCTCTAACTTTAAAATAAGGGTCATAGGGAGTTCACAGTGTCATGAAATATTACCTTGATGCTAGCATTGGTCACAGGGTAGTGCAAAGTCATGATCATCCTTGTAGATTGTAAGATAGTAATACCCACATTGTAAGATTTTATGGGTTTTGTGGTTTCCTCCATGGTGACCTCCAACAGGTGAAGCATGACAAGCCCCAACAATACACATTATCTCTACCTCCAAGATGCATCTACATATAACACCATCCTTACAAATCCTGAATAGGTAAGTAAAAGTCTTCTAGGACAAGACCACTCGCCAAGTAATTGGAAAAGTCAGCAAACCAGGGGATTAGGTCTTACGATACTACCAAAATCTACTCATCTGGAAAAGTATCATCAATTTCAAGCGCATCCCCTACATTCTTCATTGCTTCTTTCTCAAGTCTGTACAAGTGATTTGCAACTTGAGTTTTAGTCCCTTTCTGGTCCTTATTCACAAAATCAAACTCTAGCAGCAAGAGTATCTAACGAATCAACCTTGGTTTTGCATCTTTCTTTGCTATTAGGTATCTCAAAGTTGCATGATATGTATGTAATATGACCTTAGTCCCAATCAAATAGGACTAGAATTTTTTAAAGGAAAAAACCACTACAACCAACTCTTGCTCAATAACTGTGTAATTTTTTTATAAAGGGTTTAGTGCCTTGCTGGCATAGTAAATTAGGTGAAAGATCTTTTCTCACCTTTGGCCTAGGACAACACCTAAGGTGACACTGCTCACAATACACATAATCTCTAATGACAGGGACCAATCATGAGACATAATGATAAAAGCTGACACCAATCACTCCTTCAAACACTAAAAAGCCTTCAGACATGCATCATCAAAATTAAACTTCACCTCTTTCTTAAGAAGCTTGCATAGAGGGTTTGCAATCTTCAAAAAATCCTTGATGAAATGCTTGTAAAAGCTAGCATGGCCTAAAAAACTCTGAATACCCTTAACGGATACTAGCGGTGAAAGTTTCTCAATTACTTTAATTTATGCTTTATCGACCTAAATTTCCCTTTTCAAGATCTTGGAACATAGAACAATGCCTTCGTTTACCATAAAATGGCACTTCTCCCAATTTAATACCAAGTTGCATTTCTCACACCCGTGAAGAGCATTGGACAAGTGGGCAACAATCATCAAAAGAATCACCAACTAATAAAAAGTCATCCATGAAGACTTCAATAGTATCTTCCACCATGTCAGAGAATATAGACATCATACATATCTGAAATGTAGATGGAGCATTACACAAATTGAATGGCATCCTTTTGAATGTGAAAGTCCCATCGGGGAAAGTAAAGGTCATCTTTTGCTTTCCTTCAGGAGCAATAATGACTTGATTGTAACCCGAATACTCATTAAGAAAATAATACCATACCCTGCTCATCCTCCCAAGTAGACTCTTCTACCTTATGGTTCCTCCAAAGGACTTTTACCAAAGCCACATCCTTGGTCCTTAACTTACGAACTTGTCTATCCAAAATCTTAACTAGGGATTCCGCATAAGAAAAGAAATCCAAAACAGCAATATCCTCAATAGGCACCACCAAAAAAGAATCACCCTTGCACTTCTTTAATATCAGCACATGGAAAAATGGGTGAACGGAACCCAAACACAAGGGCAATTCCAACTCATAAGTAACCTTCCCCACTCTCCTCAAAATTAAGTATGGATCAATATAATGGGGACTCAGCTTCCCCTTCTTCCCAAACCTCATCACTCCCTTCATGCGATATACCTTCAAGAACATCCAATCACCAACCTCAAACTCCAACTCTTTTCGCCTCATATTTGCATAAGCCTTTTGGTGACTCTAAGATGTCTTAAGTCTATCCCAAATCACCTTTACCTTCTCTATGGCTTGGTGAACCAAGTCCAGAGCTAACAATCTGGTCTAACCAACCTCAAACCACTGGATAGGAGATCTACACCCCCTACCAAAGAACTCATCCTAATACTAGAATGATAACTATTATTATAAGCAAAATCAATGAAAGGAAAATGATCAAACCAATTACCACAAAAATAATGACACTATCCCTTAGCATATCTTCAAAAGTTTGAATATTCCTATATGGTTGTCCATCCATCTAAGGGTGGAATACACTGCTAAGGTTCAACCTTATGCCCAAGCCTTGCTAAACTGAATGCCAAAAGCGAGAAGAGAATTGTGTACCTTGATCTGAAATAATGGAAACTGGGGTACCATGTAATTTGATGATATCCTAAATAAAAAAATTTGCAAAATCCTCTCCAGTGTGAGTAGTCTTCAAAAGTACGAAGTAAGCAGATTTAGTCATCCTATCCACGATAACCCAAATCAAATCAAGTTGATTCTAAGACTGTGGAGGACTAGTAATAAAGTCTATGTTGATAACCTCACACTTTTTTATGGGAAACTTAATCTCTTGAGATATTTTGCCAGGCCTCAAGTGCTCAACCTTCACTTGCTCATACTATACAGTTAGCCACATCTCTCTTCATGTTGTTCCACCAATAAATCTCCTTTTAAGTCATGATACATCTTTGTCAAATCGGGAAGAACTATATACCTCGAATCATAAGCTTTATCCAAAATTCTTTCTCGTAGCCCATCAACATCCAACACATACAACCTACCTTGGTACCTCAAGATACCTGATAACTGATAAATGTAATACTTATTTACATCTAAATTTGTGCACCCTAATATGATTAAATTATGTAAATGAGGCAAATTTTCCATTTAAATGCACTAATTCCAATGGTTTGTAGGTTTGCAAGTAAATAAAAGAATACAAGTGAAGTGAGCTGAAAAGAGAACAAAAAGATAAAAGTTAGTGCAAAAGTTGAAAAATAGAGTAGGGACTGACCCTTAGTTACTGCGATCATGGTTTGAGCGTCACAATTACAATAGGTTAGAACCAGTAAAAGACGGTGATCGCGATGGGCTTACAAAAATTGCGGGAGTTTCCATCGTGATCAAGCTATAGCGATTGCAATGGTATGGCTAAATTCCTAGGGCCAACTTTGTAATTTTAAACAGCTTTGTGTTATTATATTGACAATGATCGTCCAACACCAAAGCAATGGTATAGGTGAGCATAATTAAAATAGCGTCGTTGCCGAGGAGTGAAACTTAGTTTTTTCTTGTGTGGTATTGATAATGACTTTGGGTTTACCCATAGTTTTTTTTATTTATTCTATTTGTTGTTTATTTATAGGAGATACTAATAGTATCCACAACATAATGAGTGATCATGTATACCATGTTGGGTCCTTTGATGCTTCTCTCAATTATGAGGATTACCTCCATGATGCAGATCATGCTAGTGCCATTCACATCCCACTGAATGAAGGGAATGGGGTATTCTACGTCTCAAGTACGATGTTGTACATGCTTCAAATGAAAGGTATATTTGGTGGTAAAGATAATGAGGGCGCAAGAGTCCATATGGTTAAGACTATTTTTGTTCTCTCTAATAGGTGAGGCAGTGTTTTGGTTGGGGTCTCTTCCTGCCGGGTTCATCAAATCAAGGGCTGATCTTGCAGATGCTTTCTTAAATCATTATTTTCCACTATCAAAGATGTTGCAAATGCGAGAAAAAATCATTAATTATTGTCAAATCAATAGAGAGACTCTATATGAAGTTTGGGAGAGATTTAATAAAAATCTTGTGCAATGTCCTAACCATGAGGTACTAGATAAGATGATCCTACAAATATACTGTAGGGCATTGGAAACGCTCAACAATACCATAGTGGATAATGCAATTGGTGGATCACTTTAAGGTTGTCATTTGGTGTGGCTTTAACTTTTCTTGAGCAAATTTCAAAGAAATGTAGGGGTTGGAACACTCGAGACACTAAGACAGCTAAAAGGTCCTCTACCACCTCCTATATAGATGTAACACCCTAATTTTCTAAATTGGAATGCTACACGGTGCTCATGACCCCGAAGGACCACAAGCTAACCCATGATTAATGTCTATACCTATAACTTCATAATATTCATATAAAATGCGGAAACATGAACAAAGAGGGCGTAAGGTTCAATCTTAAATAATTAGATATCTGAAATAAGGTGGTATCACAGTACCAAAACAAAACTGAAAAAACTAAAGTCTAAATCTGAAAACTCTATAATCATCTAAAAGCCTCTAAACTGTCTGAATAAAGAGTTGAAGGAAAATGTCTCCAACTAACTCCCTAAACTGAAAATAAACTGAAATACTGTAATAATAAATGTAACGATCATGTCCTCGAAATATAATGACTCACTGCTTACTGAAATGCTACTGCTGATCTAGAATCTGCACCTAAGAACCTATGTGAACATAAAAAGAAAGCACCATAGCGCAAATGCGTTAATACAATTAAAGTACTGAGTATACGAGGGGGTAGGCTAAAGGCATAGGGTTTATATACATGAACATGCTGACTAATATGAACGTGACAATACATACATATATACATACGTAACTGCTACTAAACTCGTGGAGATACTGACTACTTGAGTTTGAACTCTGACAACATGAGTTTCATGATACTGAGATAGTGAATGACTGATGACATAGATGACTGTATCTAACAGTCCTAATTCTGGGGAAAACTATCTGAGTTCCAAACTATATCTGAACATCCAAGTCTGAGATTAGTCCTGGCTAACGAGTGATCTCTGAAACTGAAAATAAGAATACTTGACTGAATCTGAGAATGAGATCAAGCCTATCTACTAGGTGACCTCTAGATTTAATAATAATCATCTGAATATGGGACCAAGCCTATCTGATAGGATGTTCTGAGAATCAATGGAACTATCTGAGTTCCTTACTGAGATCGATGATTGTATTTGACAGTCCTGATTCCTAATTTTTACTCTGAAGACCGATACTGAAACTGTAATTGTAACTATGACTGTGACTGTGACTGTGACTGTGGTTGTGACTATGACTGTGGGAGTTAGTAACCTAACCAACATGTCCTGCTACTATACTGGTGGGGTCCAATCTTTTCCCTGATTATAAGAGTGTCAATACCGTACCACGGGTAGAGACCTCTACTATGGTCAAGCAGCTCTGACGGGTGACCCTGAATAGGAAATCAAGTCTAATGAAATATAATAGTTAAGTTTAGCCTTAATCTTACGGGTGAATCCTGTCCTGTGCTGGCTACGCAGTTCTGAAGTACAAGGATTGCTGCTAATGGTTCTATCTCTCTGATGGGGAAACCGCCATCTCCATACTCGCTCAGTGCTAGTTCCAACTCCCAACTAAAAGACACTAAATAATTAATTGAGCTGAACTGACTAATTGAACTGAACTGATTCTGAGTTTACTGAGTTCCTTGGACTGATAGAACACTACTAACATCTGATATCTAGCTAAGTCATGAGATTACCGATCTTACTGAGTACTGAGTTTTCATGAGATTTCTGAGTTTTTCTTGAGTCACATGACTAACTGCAATCTATGGAACATAGCTTGACTGAGGATGTCTTGAAACATGACACTAGCTCTAGGCACATAGCTATAGTTTTTGGGTACAAGTACCCCCAGGACTCGATAGAAGGAAACTGACACACATGACTAACTTGATCATAAGAGTAGAGTCCATAATTCACAATATCATAAGTAAGGATTTCATAATAAGAATGATTCTCAACAAACAATCACATGATCGAGAATGTACACAACATGTATATACTTGCATGGCTTCAATAACATGGTCATTCCATATCACAACAATATCATGAGCATCTCATACAACATCTTCAATTCAAGACAATAGCATGGGGATCACGTTGAACATAAACTTAGAACATGGAATAGTCATTTAGGGATTATTATGTCATAAAAGCATGATTTCTATTTCCTTAGGTATTTTCATAAACACCTTACATGCACATCTTAGGAATAGGTGGATTTATCAAGATTTCAAACATTCAACAACTAATTTCACACGCATACCTTAGAAGGAAGATTCTTGATAATTGACGGAGGAATTTCCTTGAAATTTGATGTTCAAGCTTAATTATGCAACCCTAGTTGTTTTTTCTCTTTTAGTGCTCTTGGATGATGATATTTGAGATGTTAATAGGGTTTTAATATGTTTAGAAGCTATATATTTTGTAGGGTTAAGTTTAGGGACGTGTAAGGAGTGTTAAAAGACTTAATTACCGTTAAAACAACTCAAAACAGAGTGTTTTTGACACTTGAAACTGACTTAGGCGGTGCCCAAGTAATTTTCCTAGCTAGGTTAGGCGGCGCCTAACCAATCTCCTATGTTTGGTTGGGCAGCGCCTAACCAATCGCCTATCCTTACTGTCTCTCACGAAAATGGGCATAAATTTTCGTTCGGGTATTGGATTAAGGCGAAATTTTTATCGTTGGAAAGCTAATTCAATTCTCTACAATTTGGTAGGTCTAAATCATCCAAAATACAATATTAAAATCGAGTTATACTCATTCAAATATGACCTTTACAAAATCAAACACTAAAACTTGATAGATTTAAAAACTCTTAGCTTGTATTACCTTAAGTGACTCATATGAACATGCATAATACATCATAAGCTATCTTATCACTAGGATACTCATTGTAAGTCATGTACTCAAGTATGAATCACAGGATAGGAGATTTCATATGTAGGAAAAATGGTTCGTCTCCTAGCTTAAAAAATGTGAGGTATTATAATATCTTCCCCTTGGGAACATTCATCCTCGAATGGAAATTAACTGAGGTGGGGGAGATGATAAGATGAAGTACATACAATACATAAACTACTGAAACATGGGTTCATGACTGACATAACTAAAAGCTGAGGACAATATACTGAACATGCATATCTGATGCACGGGAAGCTGATTCATGAATATAAGACTGAGGATTCTAATAAAGTGAGTTTTCTCAAAATGAGAATGCATATCTGATGCACAACTGAAAGACTGAATCCATGCATATCTGATGCATGATTACATGACTGACATGATATGTAAATGTATGAGTAAAGTTACTGATAAATAGTACTTTATCTACTGAACACGTATATCTAATGCCTGAATATCTGACTGAGTTGACTCTTGAAAGCTTGACTAATTATGCCATGGCACTTGATAACTAATTTATAACGAGAACATGAAAGCATAAAAAAAAGGTGGGGCATATCCCCCTTGGGAAACTATGTCCCTTTAGGAATGTTGACCTTGCTGAGATACTGGAGTGATGCACAGGGCATCTACGAACTAGATTATAACTAAACTTTGGAGAGCTGAGACTACTGCATGATGCATAAACTGAACTAGACCTGCTAATGTTAATGACTAATTCATGTGGAAACATAAGCTCAAACGAGCACAAGATATCTAACAATACACACAATAATCATGAAAAACTTGTAACTCGAATCTAGGTTAGGGAAACTTTCTGGATCATGGTGAGTTTGGAGTGAATAGAGTCAATTCTAACGCTAACCACTATTGGTATTGGGATTTGTGGCCTGCTCACGAGAATCTCTACCTCTCTGAGCTAACACTCTACACTCTCGCACTCTGTGGCCTGGCTTACTGCACCCAAAACATACTTGACTATTAACTCTGCATGCACCTAGATGATTCTTGACACACTCTCCACAAAGCGGATAAGTATGATCACTTCTAACACTACTCTGGGCTTTAGAGCCTGGCGCCTCACCATGACTAATATATCCAAAGTTAGGTGTGGGCATACTAGATGAAGATGAAACAGGGGCTGAATTTTTTCGACTATGGTGAGAACGATTACCACCTTGTGACCCAGCCAGAGAAAAGCTGTAACTACCTGCTCTGAATCTCTTATTAGATCTCTCCCTCTCTTTAAACTTATCTGCCTCTATCTGCTGAGCATGCATCATTAATATAGCAAGGTCTATGTCCTTATTGAGCATAGCTGTTCTACACACTTTTAATACCAACCCGGACACACCAGTCACAAACTTACTCATACTTGCTCTGGGGTCAGCTATCAAGTCGAGAGCATACTTAGATAACTGGTTAAACTTAAGACAATACTCCTTCACTATCATGGAGCCTTGTCTCAGGTTCATAAACTCTTCTACCTTAGCTTCTCTCATCTCTAATGGGAAAAACTTATCTAAGAAGGCATCATAAAATATCTTCCAAGTCATGGGAGTTGCATCTTCCCCTCTATTCTTCTTGTACAACACTACCCAATTATGAGCAATATCTTTTAGCCTATAAGACGCTAATTCCAGACTCTCCTCCTTTAACACATGCATGATTTAGGTGATCTTCTTTACCTATTCTAGATATAGCTATGGTTCCTCACCTGTTACTGACCCAAAGAATTCTGGAGGGTTCATTCTTATAAAAATTTTGATTCTAGCTACAGTTGAATCCCCATCTTGCTAGGGTGGGGCTACAGTCTGTCGGTTGCCCTGAACACTAGTGGTCACAACCAGGGCTAGCGCCAGAAAAACTACCTAAAATTATGCATGTGAAACATTCTCATTCAAAGGATCTGCGGGCTGCGGGGCTGACTCATTCCCTGTTCTTTTCTTAGGAGGCATGTTCTACAAACAAAAGAGGAACAAGGATTAAATTGAGAGTTCAACTTAAGCTTTTGCTCACTGGCATGATATGATTACTGAAAAAAGAGAAACTGTTCCTAAAACATCTTATAGCCTCCTGTACATAAATGTGGCTCGCAACACACCCATGTACAAGACACTACTAGATGCGGCTTTCAAACTTCCTAGGACTCTATTGAACCTTAGGATTTGATACCAAGTTTGTAACACCCCGATTTTCTAAATCAGAATACTACACGGTGCTTATGATCCCGAAGGACCACAAGCTAACCCATGACTGATGTCTGTACCTATAACTGCATAATATTCATATAAAATGCAGAAACATGAACAAAGAGGGCTTAAGGTTCAATCTTGAATAATAAGATATCTAAAATAAGGTGGTATCACAGTACAAAAACAAAACTGAAAATACTAAAGTCTAAATCTGAAAACTCTATAATAGTCTGAAAGCCTCTAAATTGTCTGAATAAGAAGTTGAAGAAACATGTCTCCAACTAACTCCCTAAACTAAAAATAAACTGAAATACTGGAATAATAAATGTAACGATCATGTCCTCAAAAAATGAGGACTCACTGCTTACTGAACTACTACTGCTGATCTAGAATCTGCACCTAAGAACCTATGGTGTAACATAAAAACCAAGCATCATAGCGCAAATGCGTCAGTACAACTAAAGTACTAAGTATACTTAGGGGTAGACTAAATGCATAGGGTTTATATGCATGAACATGCTGACTAATATGAATGTGAGAATACATACATATATACATACATAACTACTACTGAACTCCTGGAGATGCTGACTACTTGAGTTTGAACTCTGACAACATGAGTTTCGTGATACTGAGATACTGAATGACTGATGACTTGGATGATTGTATCTAACATTCCTAATTCTGGGGAAAAATATCTGAGTTCCAAATCACATCTGAACATCTAATTCTGAGATCAGCCCTGGCTAACGAGTGATCTCTGAAACTGATAATGAGAATACTTGACTGAATCTGAGATTGAGATCAAGCCTATCTGTCGGCTGACCTCTAGATCTAATAATAAGCATCTGAATATGGGACCAATCCTATCTGAAGGGATGGTCTAGGAATCAATGGAACTATCTAAGTTCCTTATTGAGATCAATGACTGTATCTGACAGTCCTGATTCCTAATTTCTACTCTGAACACTGATACTGAAACTGTAACTGTAACTATGAATGTGACTATGATTGTAACTGTGGCTGTGATTGTGACTATGGGAGGTAGTAACCTAACCAACATGCCCCACTACTTTACTAGTGGGGTCCAATCTTTGCCCTGATTGGAAGGGTGTCAATACCGTGCCACGAGTAGAGACCTCTACTATGGTCAAGCCTCTCTGACGGGTGACCCTCAATAGAAAATCAAGCTTAAGGCAATATAATAGTAAAGTTTAGCCTTAATCTGATGGGTGACTCCTGTCCTGCACTGGATATGTAGTTCTGGAGTACAGGGATTGGTGCTAACAATTCTACCTCTCTGACGGGAAAACCACCATCCCCATACTCGCTCGGTGCTAGTTCCAACTGCCAACTAAAAGACACTAAACAGATTAACTGAGTTGAACTGACTAACTTAACTAAACAGATTCTGAGTTTATTAAGTTCCTTGGACTGACGAAACACTACTAATATCGGATATCTAGCTAAGTCATGAGAATGCCGATCTTACTGAGTACTGAGTTTTCCTGAGATTTTTGAGTTTTTCCTGAGTCACATGACTAACTGGAATCTATGGAACAAAGCTTGACTGAGGATGTCTTGAAACATGACACTACCTCTAGGCGCACAGCTATAGTTTTTAGTTACAAGTACCCCCAAGACTCGATGGAAGGAAACTGAGACACATGACTAACTTGATCATAAGAGTAGAGTCCATAATTCACAATATCATAAGTAAGGATTTCATAATAATAATGATTCTCAACAAACAATCACATGATAGGGAATGCACACAACATGTATATACTTGCATGGCTTCAATAACATGGTCATTCCATATCACAACAATATCATGAGCATCTCATACAACATCTTCAATTCAAGACATTAGCATGGGGAACACATTGAACATAAACTTAGAACATGGAATAGTAATTTAAGGCTTATTATGTCATAAAAGCATAATTTCTATTCCCTTAGGTATTTTCACAAACATCTTACATGCACATCTTAGGCATAGGTGGATTTATCAAGATTTCAAACATTCAACCACCAATTTCAAATGTTTATAAGTTAAATACCACCATATCCTCACACAGAACATACAAAGATCCCATCTTAGATCAAACGTCAACCACATAAACATCAACCACCAACAACATAAACATCATAATACATAATTTAGAAGATGGTTCTTGAGCTTTATGGATGAAAGGAGTCCATGAATCAACTCACGCATACCTTAGAAGGAAGATTCTTGATGATTAACGGAGGAATTTCCTTGAAATTGGATCTTCAAGCTTAATTATGCAACCCTAGTTGTTTTTCTCTTTTAGTTCTCTTGGATGATGAGCTTTGAGATGTTAATAGGGTTGTAATATATTTAGAAGCTAAATATTTTGTAGGGTTAAGTTTAGGGACGTGTAAGGAGTGTTAAAAGACTTAATTATCCTTAAAATAACTCAAAATAGAGTTTTTTTGACACTTGAAACTGACTTAGGCGGTGCCCAAGTAATTACCCAAGCTAGGTTGGGCGGCGCCGAACCAATCGCCTATGTTTGGTTGGGTGGCGCCTAACCAATCGCCTATGATTAGTTGGGCGGCGCCTAACCAATCGCCTATCCTTACTGTCTCTCACGAAAATGGGCATAACTTTTTGCTCGGGTATTGGATAAAGGCGAAATTGGTATCGTTGGAAAGATAATTCGATTCTCTACAATTTAGTGTGTCTAAATCATCCAAAATACCACATTAACATCGAGTTATACTCGTTCAAATATGACCCTTACAAAATCAAACACTAAAACTTGATAGATTCAAAAACTCTTTGCTTGTATTACCTTAAGTAACTCATATGAATATGCTTAACACATAATAAGCTATCTTATCACTAGGATACTCATTGTAAGTCATGTAGTCAAGTATGAATCACAAGATAGGAGATTTCATATGTAGGAAAAATGGTTCATCTCCTAGCTTAGAAACATGCGGGGTATTACAATAGATAAAGAGAAAAGGAAGAAAGAAGAAGAGAGGGAGAAAAATATTAAAAAATGATGACACAATTAGAACTCCTTACAAAGCATGTGATGGGTGCACCTGTAAAAAGGTAAATGTCGTGGCATACAAAGGATATGATGAAGAAAAAAATAAGAGGCTTGATGAAGAAATTAGATACTTGGAAAATTACATGGGGGTTCCCACCCGGCCTATTAAAGGCAGGGTGGGAACCAAAGTTGGAATGATCGTGATCCAGAAAGGGAATGGCGTGATATAAATAGAGATCCTGATTGGAGAGATAAGGAAAGGCAGTATCTTAGATATATTCCCTCATGACCGAGTAAATAGCAAGGAGTTAAATTTCATGGATCCATAAAAGTTCAAAGTTGAGGATGTGCTTTCTAGAATCTTGATGAGAGTCAAAGGTACAAACAAGATGGTCCGAGAATTAAAAGGAGACTTTTATCAAATCAACCAAAGGGTGAGTTCAAAGTTGAGAATACGCTTGCTAGAATCTTGATGAGAGTGGAAGGGATAAATAAGATGGTCCGAGAATTAAAAGGAGACTTTTCTCAAATAAACCAAACAATAGTATCACACTCTGCTTCAATCAAGTAATTAGAGACCTAAATTGGTCAAATCTCAACTGCACTCAGTGTTAGGCCCAAAGATGTCTTCCCTAGTGATACAGTGGAAAATCTTAAAAATGATGCTCATGTATTAGCAATTGTCACCCGAAGTGGTAAATAAGTTTGTGCATAAGAGGTTAAGATCAAATAAAAGTCTATTGATGATCTAATTAACACTGAGAAGAAACATGTGGGTGAGTCTAATGATGAGGCTCCAAAGTCTCAAGAAGAGGATGATGAAGAATCAATGATAATTAAAGAGATGGTTGATGTATAAGGATCTCCAAAATTAGTTAAGGGTGGTGAACCATAATGTGATCCTGTCTCCAATGAAAATACCTTCTTTTTTCCCTCAATGACTCAAGAAAAGGGAGGAGAATGTCAAATTCAATAAGTTTCTCACGAAGCTTAGCAATTTTTCAATTAATATCCTGTTGCTAGAAGCCATTTAAGAGATTCTGGGATATGCTAAGCTAATAAAAACATTGATGTTCAAAAATTACCATGTGGATGGTGAAAACCATTGAAGTTACCTATGGTTGTAGCACTATCATGACTAGCTCTATGGTGGAAAAGAAAAAAGACTCAGGAGCCTTCACAATACCTTACATCATTAGGATACACAAATTTGAGAAATCCTTGTGTGACCTTGTTGCAAACATCAATCTAATGTCATATTAAATCTATCAAAAACTTGGATTGGGTACTCCTACTCCCACAACAATGAGGCTCTTGATGATATATTGCTCTATTAAGAAATCAGTTGGAGTCTTGTATGATGTCTTGGTAAAGGTTGATCATTTTATTTGGTCGGTTTGTTGTCCTTGATTATGAAATCAACCAAGAAATACCTAATAATATTAGGAGACATTTTTTGGGAACTAGGAGAGCAATTTTTGATATGGAGAAGGGGAGATGAAATTCTGGGTACAAAATAATGAAGTTTTCTTTTGAATGTGTAATGCCGAGAAACAACCAATGAAACTTCAAGTGGTGTCCATCATTGATGTAGTGTACATGAAGGTTTATGATAGATCCCTCAACGATCTAACTTGAATATTGAAGAACGTTTTGTCACAATAATAAATTAGGCATTAGGTGAGAGGCAACCCATCTATGCAGCGTAAGTGGCCCGTATCCTTTGAATTTTGATTGTTAGAGTAGGTTTTATTTTTTTGTTATTAATACATGAAATTATGGAACTATAAGGTGTTTTGAATGAGGTTGAAAAAGGGGAAGTATGGTAAATTTGAATAAAGGGATGAATAAGGGAAATAGAAGAACAAAAATTGGCCTCAATTACCGTGAATGCGGTACGTGTGATATCGCAATTGTGATTATTGTGTAACCACAATTATAGAAATCTAATCGAGATTGCAGTCAAGACTGGGCTAAATAACCAGTCGACCTAAAACTTTTCCCCACACTCTTTTTTAAATTTCTTTCAAATTACACCCATTTGTGATTGAGTATTGGACATCCAAAAGTGGATAAGCATCCCCTTTGTATCTCTCAATTTGGTATGTTCTTCAAATTCTCTCTTTTATGCTCATGTGCAAGCCTTAGAACTCATGTCTTAGTAATGGCCTTAAATTATGTTTTGCATGATAAATCTGTAGTTTAAATGAGCTTGCTGGTGTATTTAGCTATTGTTATTGGTGTGTACATTGATGGGGAAGTCTTGAGTACCCTAATTTGTTCAAAAAAATAATAGTATTAGCATTTGCACATCAAGTGTTTGAGTAAATGCCCGAACCAATTCCTTAATAGTTTTCACATGTTCTAAGGGCATAATCGGACATCTAAGGACTATGTTTCTTGTTCATAACGTAAAATTTTGATTTGGAACACAAATATACATTAAAATTGGAAGTTTTGAATTTTGAAAATTTTGGTCGAGCATGCTTCAGTTACTGTGACCGCTGTCACATGGATGTGATCGTGTTAACATGATTGCAACTCAGTGGACCGCGATCACAACATCTGAGGTTGTTTTCATCCAAGACCAAAAAACATGCAAGTCCATTTGTTTCCTAAAAATTACCAAGACATCATTCCTGTAGCTGAATTAAATAACATAGCATATTTTTTACATGTAAATGTTGATAATTAATGCTTTTGGTTTGTTCTCAGGTTTTCAAATATAAATATGGGTGATTTTAACCAAACCTACTTCATTGCCCGGAGGGACAAACCTTGTGCTATGTTGACCTCTCAAAAACAAAGCTACTTCCAGAGAGAGGCATATGCTTGGATAAGGTGCCTGAGAAGCTCCCTGTTTTTCATGGCAAACTTGTAGACACAAGGTGGAGATATTTCACCCCGGCACTATGTCAGGTGAATAAACATTAGGTGAGGGAGCTCTACACTTACCTCAGCCGAGTATCTTTCTCTAAACCAGATGTAAGGATTCAAGAAAAGAATATTCACTTCAGGGCTGAGAAAATAAATGACCTATATGGGCTACCGAATAAGGATATAGACCAATTTGAGGGAAAAACGTGTAAACTGAGAAGTTGGTTGGTTAAAAAGCTCTGTCCTGGTAGAGAGGTCCCTTGGGCTATCACCAAGATGGGGATATCATTGCATTATTTCACGGCTGAGGAGAAGATATGGTTAGAGATCATTTGTAGTTGGGTTTCCCTATGCACTCACATGACCTATGTTCCAGATGTTCGAGCCCAGATGGTTGCATATATATTAGACAACATTCCTTTGAATGTTGGACAGCTTGTGCTTTAAAACATAAGGTATTTCAGAAACTGAGGTATCTCCCTACTCTTATTTCCTTCTCTGATGACAAAGCTTACAAGATAGCCCAAGTTGAGGAGTATCCCAGAGACACTTGGGTGTTTCCAAAAAGGTTTACCGTCTTAATATTTGGGGTGAAGGCGCACTTGGTAAGAGCAAGAAGGCAAGTCAATAATAAAGATATAGACTCTTGCAGGACATCCACAGTATGTCTATTTAGGGAGATCTTAGCTAAGATGAGGGCGATCAAGGAGCTTGTGTCTGGGTTTTTTATGGGGCCAAGAGGGCCATCTACAACTCACCATTCTTATGTTTCTTAGAATGATTATGAGCAGTTTTGGGCAGATCCATAGGATCATGGGGCCATTATATCTAGGCTTGTGAGAGCATTCGTCCTTACCACAATTGTATAGGGAACTTAAGGAGTCTCATGAAAAGATAAAGAAGAGGTAGAAGAAGAGAGATAAGTTTTTTACGAAGATGTTGAAGGGGGTAAAGGCCCTATGGAAGGTCCTGAAACCCAAAGATAAACTTTGTTCTCCTCTGGTATGAGGATGATGAGGTCCCAGCTATATGGTCAGACTCAGAGGATGCCGAGACTAAGAGCGACAATAGTGTTTTATGTAGTTACATGGAGCACACTTTTCTCTTTTCTTATGCCTTCATGATTATGCAGTGAGGTCACTACAAGCTTTGTGTTGGGGGTGCCCGTCTCCTTAGTAGCCGTAGTTATTTGATTGGACTTTATTATTTGGATATCTGCTTAGATGTTTTTATTTTGTTTTTGTATGATCATATTTTTATTTTGGATTGTAATATTCAGTCACCTTGATGGTGCCTACATTTCATGGATTAATTGTCTATTTTTATTCGTAGAATTTTATTCTATTCTTATTGTGTTCATGATGATATTGGACGAGACTTTCCTATGATAAATTGAGTGATGACATTCTTTAGGGAAAATCATCGTTTTTGGGTTTTGAGCCATAGATGTAGGGGAAGTCTAAGTACCTGTAGCACTGGAGTTTTGGGATCGCCCTTATACCTATGGTGAATTCATAGTATCCATATGGTTTGCCCTCATGAGATCCAAAATATGAGACGACGGCTTGATTTGGTGCCATTAATAGCAAATTTTGTGTGGTGTAAAGAAAAGCAAACACCCCCTCCATCCAAAAACTTTTTGAAAACCAAGGGCATAGATGTGAAATTTTTTATAACAATGCTCTCCCTCTTTTTATGACTCAAAATTCCTTAGTGTGTAGTATATGGTAAATACCTCCTTTTTTCTCTAGTAGGTAATGCAATTGAGCCTCCTTGAAAGTTTGCATGTCATGTACGTTGAGCGTAGTAGTTTTAACTCTCATGTTTTCTTGAATCTTCTAAAATTTTCCCCATTAGTCTCTCAAGGCTAATTGTGATTATGCTTGTTTGGTGAAATGATCTTAGGCTCTCTTTGTGAACATTGAAATCCACTTTAGCCTAAATAGCCAGCCCGTACATAGAATACTATCCCTAGTCACCTATTTTGATCCTTCAAGCCTTTCTTTGGCAACCATATTGCATGCCTTAAACCATTTTAATTTTACCCCTATTCTGAACCCTACCCTTATTAAACTTGAAAATGCAACATGAGGCCAAAATCCTAAGTTGGGGGTAGTAAGTCTTGGAAGAGGTGACCATGGGCCATGGTGTTGTAAGTGGATGCCTAAAATCTAAGAAAAGAGAGCAAATGAAAAAGTGAAGAAGAAAGTAATCATCAAAAGAAGGAAAAGTATAAATTACACGAAGGAAATACATGAGATGAAAATGATTTCAAGAGAAATGGATGAATCAAAGTATTGAAAGTAGGCATATATGTGAAATGAAAACAAATGAAGTGGCCCATGGTTTGTACTTTGATTAAATAGTGTGATGTAGATGTGCAAGGAGGGTGTAGTCACTTTGTTCCTAAATGATATCATACCCTTTTCTGAGCCTACATTACAATCTTGAAAAAAGCCCTTGAGATCTCCAACCAAGTGTACTCAAAGTTGTAGCGATTGAAAATAAGGGCAAACATATGGTATGATATTTGTTCGCATTGAGAGAATCTTTATAAGGGTGAGAACTTGCATTTTAATCCCTTGTTACATGACAGATACTTTGATGTATGGGATTTCCTTTTGTGAGGAGGCATGTAGACTAATTGAGGTGGGTGAAATTGTCATCCTCCAAAAATGAGGCAAAAGAGTGTATTTGAGTTTCTATCGATAGAGAGTCACTACTAGAGAGTTAGTGATTATTGCATTGTTGTTCTTTAAAGGCTTTTGCATCTTTGAGATTATTCTTCATGTTTGGGGGGTTGTGAGAATAGCTTTACCCATGCTTTGGAGCTACTTGTTGGTGCTAATCAAGTTTGAAGTCATTGTGACCATTTGGTCATGTAAACGGGTTTAAAATTGCATAGTCTCATTAGTCATTAAGTAAGAAGTAATGCTTCTATAATGCCCTAAAACCTGGTCCCAAGATGTCATACGGTGCTCCTGTCTGCCTTCTACTAAGTATGAATATTATAATAAAGGAATATAGATATAAAAATCATACTGAATGCGGAAATCTTTCTAAGCTAACTGAGAATATCTTAACATATTCTCAGAAAAATACTAGTCTCAATAGTCCGACGAAGAAAAACTTAATAATCTGAATCATATCTAGTAGTCTGACAAGACTCTACTACTAACATCTAGAGAGCCACTGGGACAAACCTCTAGCTACTTGGACTATCTAAAATTACTGAATCATCTAATCTATTAGGCTAAAATAAACTGAATGACTAAGTCCCCGAACTATGAGGACTCACCTATTGTCGAGATGTATATGGAGATGCTCGAAATCACTCTCGCTACGGAAACTGAGCACCTGAACCTACATTATGAGACAATGCAGCACATAGATGTATATGTGGATAAGTACTTTGAGGATGTACTGAGGATATGGGGTGAAATGCATAAGAAAAACAAAGTATCAATAGTCATCATAATTTGTAAAACAATGCATTCTATATGTAAATGACTCACATAATCTTGAATATCTGAATTACTGAAATTTGTAATCATGAATAACAAATCATACTTTGTAAATAAAATGATTCATAACATTTAGTTCTAAAAGTTGTACTAGTGTTCTATCTGTGAATCATGCTGCCTAAGTATAGAAAGGACTCACTTCTGTATCTGAAATTTAAAAGCTGAAATCTGTAGCTAATATATTTCTGTAAAGCATAATCTGAATAAAGTTGTGAGCCTTTACACTTGGTTTTCTAAAAGCTTTTTATTACTAGTAAGGAAATACTTTAAAACTATTATGAAAGCTTATATCGTTTGGGAGGTTATTCTAACGGACATAAACCATGTGAGCTAACATGGAGTCTAACGTCTTGTTCTCCTATTGGGAAAACCTTATGATGGGGAGAAACATCATATTCTTGACAAGGAGTATAAACTTATCTAAGAGATCATATCTGTATTTGTCATCCATATAGAAATGGGAATAATTTGAATCTGTACCTACGTTGGCTACGTAGTTCTGTGGAAGTAAGATGCGCTAAACCCACACTTCCTGCTCAGTGCAAAAAACTACTCCCTTTAAATATGTATGCCTATTCTGTTGGAAAATCTAATTTAAAATCTTGAATAATGGCTTATTATAAAAACCAACTAGCTAGTTACTAAGTTAAACTGAAATTTGAAACTATAAAGTGGATTTCATATCTAAACTGAGTTCAAAGATCAAATCTTTATCATAAAATCTGAAAATAAACAGATCATCGGATTCTCAAAGCATACTCTTTCTTGAAATAATAAATCTAAGGTCAAATCATCATAATTATAACGCCCCAATTTGCTGAACAGAAATGCTATATGGTGCTCATGACCCCAAGAGACAACAAGCTAACCCATGACTGATATTTGTACTTGTATACTGCAAATCATGACATAATAATGGGGAATACGTAAAACTGTAATTCCATAAGGTTCAACTGAATAAAACCATGTCTGAAAATCATAACATCCATGTGGGTTAAAATACCCAAAACAACTCAATCTGAAAGCCAAGTCTGAACGTAAATCTGAACATAAATCTGAAAGCCTCTAAACTATCTGAATAAGGAGTTGAAGGAACATGTATCCAACTAACTCCAGAAAACTAAACTGAAGAAATAAATAAATATATCAAATAATATTGTCCTTGAATCAATGAGGACTCACTGTGTCTCTGCGACTGGAATGCTACCGCTACAACTGAGCTGGAGCTCGTGTCTCGGAACCTATGGTGTAACATGAAAAGAAAGCACCATAGCACAAATGCGTCAGTACAAATGGAATACTGAGTATACGAGGAAGGTAGGCTGAACATAAAGGGTTTCATGCATGAACAACACTGACTGACTAATATGAACGTGGGAGTACAAACATACATATATAGAAAATGGGACCGTGAATGCGTGATAGCAAGACCTGTAAGCTAATACATGGTTTACTGATAACTGTCATGACTGATGCTGCAAGCTGATAACATAGACGACTGTATCTGACAGTCCTGTATATACTGAAATCTGAAGAACACCCTAAGTTCTTTTACTGAGACTGATACTGAAACTATGGGAGGTAGGTAGTGTTTAACTGACAGGCCCTATGTAAGCCGTTATGGCTAAGTTGGGGTCCAATCTCTGCCCCGACTGGAGGGGTGTCAATACCGTGCCACGGGTAAGGACAACTTGTGAGTGACCTTTATCTGGCAGGTACTCAATGAGAATGGTGGGAACCCTAAACTGACAGGTTATACAACTTCATCAACCCTAATCTGATAGGTTAAGATGTCTCAACTTATGCTGGCTACGTAGTTCTGGAACACAAGGATGACTTCTAAGAATCACACCTGAACTGGCGGGTGAGTTCCCATCCTTGGGTTCACTCGGTGCTAACTTCTACTCTCATCTAGAGGGACTGGACATGAATAACTGACTATACATGACTTAATCTTACTAAATTTCATTGACTGGCGGAACGTTACTGATATCTGACAACTGACTGAGATCATGAGGTTTTCCTGAGTCACATGACTGACTGAAGTCTATGAAATCATAGCTTGAGTTCGGATATCGTGAAACATTAAATGGATCTAGGCACACAGCTATAGTTTGCGGGTATGAATACCCCCAGGACTTGATAGGAGGAAACTGACACACATGACATGACTTGATCACAAGATTTGAGTCCACAATTCACAATATCATAAGCAGGGGATAGTATACTTCATGTATTCATTCAACATTTCAAACATGATAGGAAAAGCATGGATATATTTTGTGTACATAATTTATATCTCTATTATCATACATGTTTTATACCATAACAATAACAACACAAAATTTGCATGGAAATTCATATTGGAGTGTATGGCTAACATGAACTTGTTATTTAGATATCATGAAATCATGTAAATATAAAGTTCTAACATACTAGGCATTTTATCAAACACCTTGAATGCATTCTTTAAAGCATAGGTGGATTTCATACTTGCATTCTATCAATCCACCTAAAGATAAAATTTTTCTACTAACAACATAACTTTCATGAGATATACAGTCACGATACTATTATATAGCAAAACAAACAAGCATCAACATGGGTATGATCATATCACCACAACCAACCAAGCTTTTTTATTTTAAAGATTGATTCTTGAACTCCAAGGATGAAAGGAATCTGTGGATGAACACTACGCATATCTTGGAAGGGAGGTTCTTGATAATTGATGGAGGAATTTCCTTGAAATTTGATCTTCAAGCTTGATTGTGCAACCCTAGTTGTTTTTCTCCTATGGTGCTCTTGGATAATGAATTTTGAGATTTTAATAGGGTAATGTGTTTAGAAGCTATAAATTTCGTGAGGTAAAGTTTAGGGACATGTAAGGAGTGTTAAAAGACTTAACTACCCTCAGAATAACTCAAAAACTAAGTGTTTTCGTGGTTGAAATCATAGATGTGCGCCGCATATGATATCTCCTATATTTACATAGGCGCCACATATGATATCGCCTACATTTACAGAGGCGCCGCATATTCTATCGCATATGCTTTCCAGTGGCCATGTGCGATTGGTTAGGCGACGCATTCTACTTTGAAAGACCATAACTCCTTGCTCGGGTGTCAGATTTTGATGAAATTGGTATCGTTGGAAAGCTAATTGGATTCTCTACAATTTGGTAGGTCTAAATCTTCCAAAATTTCACATATCAATCACGTTATTATTGTTCAAAGATGACCCTTGCAAAATCGAACACTAAAAGTTGATGGATTCAAAAACTCTTAGCTTGCATCACTCTAAGCGACTCATATGAGCATGCTTAAGACATCGCAAGCTATCCTATCCCTAGGATATTCATTTTAAGTCATGCACTATAATGCTACTCACAGGATAGGAGGTTTCATACATAGAAAACCTTATTAACTTCCTAGCTTGGAAACATACGGGGTACTACAATATCTACCCCTTGGGAACATTCGTCCTCAAATGAGAACTTACTGAGAGGGGATACAAGACAATAGAACCTGAACTAAACATGAAGAACTGAAACTTGATCTCATGACTGACATGCTAAACATACTGAACTCATGCATATCTGATGTACGGACAACTGAGACATGAATGCATGACTAAGTATGCAACGGTTAATAGGTACTAAGTTTATACTGGAAACATGAACATGAAACTAAATAAGCTTAAGGAGAATTGTTACCTTAAGCTTGATCTGAATTAGCGGAGAAGAGGTGAGGATACTTGGTACGCATATCTGCTTCAGCTTCCCAAGTAGCTCCCTCATGAGACTAATTTCGCCAAAGTACCTTGACTAGAGGGACTTCTTTGTTCCTAAATCTACGAGTCTGATAATCTAAGATTTTGACTGAAATCTCTTCATAAGAGAGGCTGTTCTGAATGTCGATGCTCTGAATAGGGACAACAACTGTTGGGTCACCTATGCAATTCTTGAGCATAGAGACATGGAAGACTGGATGGACTGAGGCTAGATCTGAAGGAAACTCAAGCTCATAAGCTACCTTGCCGAAGCGATAGAGAATTCTGAAGGGACCGACATATTGGGGACTGAGTTTCCCTTTCTTATCGAACCTCTTCACTCCCTTCATGGGAGAGATCTTAAGATAGACATAGTCATTGACCTCGAACTCAAGATCCTTTCTACGAATATCTGCATAGGACTTCTGTCAGCTCTGAGCAGCCCGGAGTCTCTCTCTAATCAATTGAACTTTCTCTAAGGCGTCGAATACTAAGTCAGGACCTATGATGAGGCCTCACTAACTTTGAACCAACCAATCGGAGATCTACATCTCCGACCATAGAGAGATTTGAATGGATCCATCTGAATACTAAAATGATAGCTATTGTTGTATACAAACTCAATTAAAGGCAAGTGGTCATCCCAACTTCCCTTGAAGTCAATTGCACACGCCCTTAGCATATCTTCAAGAGTCTGAATAGTCCTCTCTGCTTGACCATCTATCTGAGGATGAAATACTGTACTGAGATAGACTTGGATACTGAGACCCTTTTGGAATGCTTTCCAAAAGTGAGAGGTGAACTGGGTACCTCTGTCTGATATGATAGATAGTGGAACACCGTGTAACCTAACTAACTTCCTAATGTAGAGTTTGGCATAATCCTCAGCGGAATAAGAAGTACGAACAAGAAGGAAATGAGCTGACTTGGTAATTTTATCTATAATGACCCAGACTGAATCATGTTGATGATGAGTTCTAGGCAAACCCATCACGAAGTCCATGTTCACTTCTTCCCACTTCCAAGTAGGAATGGTAAACTCTTGCATGGAACCACTAGGTTTCTGATGTTCTATCTTAACCTGCTGACATGTAGAGAACTTAGCCACCAACTCTGCAATATCTCTCTTCATCCCACTCCACCAATAGATCTCCCGCATGTCGCGGTACATCTTAGTGTCCCCTGGATAAATAGAGTATTGCGCACCATGCGCTTCTGCAAGAATTCGCTGCCTCAATTCATCTACACCTGGAACACATAGACAACCCTAACAATGAAGAATACTATCTTCCCCTTGGGAGAAAACCTCAACTTTCTAATTCTGAACTGACTCTTTGAGCTTGACAAGGATAGGATCCCTGTCTTGCTTCTCTTTCACATCAGAAACAAGATATGACTCTAAACTACTGTGAACACATACACCACCCTCTGAAGAATCGACTAAGTGAACTCCTAGTCTGGCAAGCTGATGGATCTCCTGAGCCATCTTTTTCTTCCTACCCTCAATGTGAGAAATACTACCCATGGAGAGTCTACTAAGAGCGTCGGCCACAACATTGGCCTTGCCCGAATGATAAAGAACACTCGTGTCGTAATCCTTCAAAAGCTCTGACCACCTTATCTAATGAAGATTGAGATCTTTCTGGGAAAAAACATACTGGAGGCTTTTATGGTCTCTGAAAACATCTACATGAACTCCATAGAGATAATGCCTCCAAATCTTCAAGGCAAAAACTACCGCTGCTAACTCAAGATCATGAGTAGGATAATTCTTCTCATGTGGCTTTAACTGTCTGGAGGCGTAGGCTATGATCGTACCATTCTGCATGAGGACACAACCTAAACCCACTCTGGATATATCACAATATATTACAAAACCGTCTGAACCATTTGGAAGAGCTAGAACTGGACTGAGGTGAGTCAAGTCTTCAACTCTTGAAAGCTCTTCTCGTATGAATCTAACCACTGAAACTTAATCTTCTTCTGAGTCAATCTGGACATGGGAGATGTAATAGAAGAAAATCCCTTGACAAACCGTCTGTAATAACCAGCCAAACCCAAGAAACTCCTGATATTTGATGGACATACAAGTCTGGGCCAGTTTCTTACTACCTTGATTTTCTGAGGATCTACTCTAATGCCATCACCGAAAATAATATGGCCAAGGAATGCTTCTGATCTTAGCCAAAATTTGCACTTGCTGAACTTAGCGAATAACTGGTGATCCCTGAGAGTGTGAAGAACAATCCTGAGATAGTCTGCATGATCATGCTCTGTGCGAGAATAGACCAGAATATCATCTATAAAGACTATAACAAACATGTCCAAGTACTGCTTGAACACACGGTTCATCAAATCCATGAAAGCTGTAGGGGCATTGGTAAGACCAAATGACATGATTAAAAATTTGAAGTGACCATACCGAGTATAAAAAGCTATCTTCGGAATGTCACATTCTCTAACTCTGAGCTGATGATAGCCTAATCTGAGGTCTATCTTAGAGAAGTAACTGGCACCCTAAAGTTGGTCGAATAGATCATCAATCCTGGGAAGAGGATATCTGTTCTTGATCGTAACCTTGTTGAGTTGACGGTAATCAATACACATCCTGAGAAAATCATCTTTCTTGCGCACGAATAATACTGGCGCACCCCATGGGGAAACACTGGGTCTGATGAATCCCTTATCTAAGAGATTCTTCAACTAATCTTTCAATTCCTTGAGTTCTACTGGTGTCATTCTGTATGGTAGAATAGAAATAGGTTGAGTATCCAGAAAAAGGTCTATGCCAAAGTCTCTTTCCCTTTTGGGATGAATGCCTAGAAGATCTTCGGGAAAGACATCTGAGTATTCATTAACAACTGGGACTGTTTCGAGACAGGGAGATTCAGATCTGAAATCTTTAACATGCACGAGATGATACACACACCCCTTAGAAATCATTTTCCTTGCTCGAAGGTAGGAAACAAGTTGACCCCTGAACGCTGAAATGCTACCCTTCCACTCTAGGCCGGGCTCATTCGGGAACTGAAACTGAACTATCCTATTTCTGCAGTCGACTGTGGCATAGAAGGAATGAAGCCAATCCATACCGAGAATGAAATCAAAATCAGTCATTTCTAACTCAACTAAATCTGCTGACATGGATTTTTGAGATATCATAACTTGGTAGTTCCTATATACTCGCCGGGCTATGATGGTTTTACCTACTGGGGTAGAGACTGAAAAGGGCTCTGCTAGAATTTTAGGACTGATTCCGAAATCGCCTACTATGTATAGAGTAACAAAAGACAAGGATGCAACTGGGTCTAGCAAAGCATAAACATGAACATGGAAAAGCTGTAACGTACCAGTAACGACATCAGGAGAATTTTCCTGATCCTACCGGGACTGAAGAGCATAGAGTCTATTTAGGCGTTGCCCACTGGTAGCACTGGAAATGGCACCCTGCTGGTTTGAGCGACCAGACTGAGCTGCAGAATGATTTTACTGACCCTGAAAACTTGACTGCGGACACTCCCTAATCCTATGGCCTGGCTTGCCACAACCAAACCAGACATCACTATCGGCTCTGCAAATGCCCTTGTGGTTCTTACCATAAGTCTAACAAAGGGGATTTGTTCGGGCACTACTAATACTGCATTGAGATTTACAGCCTAGTGCTTTGTCTTTGTTGCCGTCTTTAAACTTTGGCACTGGAGCACTGGCAGAGGAAGGGGCTGGAGCGGCTGACTTAGAGCAAAATTGTGAACGATTTCTTCCATCTAACTTGGGGTGAGCAAAGTTAAAGTTACTTGACCTTGCTCTCTTGTTCTGCCTCTCCCTAGTCTTAACCTTGTACTCTTCTACTTGCTGGGCATGGGTCATGAGTCTGGCTAAGGTCATATCACCGATCAGTATCGCAGACCTACACTCATTTACCACGCTATCGTTGACCCTTGACATGAACTTGCTCATCTTATCCCTATTGCATGCAACCACATAAGGAGCATACCTGGCTAGCTGAGTAAATCTGAGAGAATACTCCCTAATTGTCATATTCCCCTGCCTGAGGTTGACGAACTCAAGAACTTTGGCTTTCCTCAGCTCTTGGGGAAAGAATCTGTCTAAGAAATCCATGACAAATTCCTCCCACCCAATAGGACCTGCATCCTCTACCCTCTCAGACTTTCACTGTTTGTACAAAGCATGAGCCATATCTTGTAACTGATATGCGGCTAACTCAACACTCTCAATAAAAGTAATACCCATGATGTCAATGACCTTCTGGACTTGGTCAATGAACTACTGAGGGTCCTCATCAGACTTAGACCCATGGAAAGATGGAGGGTTCATCCGGGTGAAGTCCCGAACCCTAGGTGCTATGGGATTAGCCACTGGATTGGATGGAATGACTGGTGGCCGTTCATTCTTTGCAGCCACGTACTGAGAAAGTGTGGTAAATGCGGCTCTAAACTCCACATGACAAATATGTTCGTCCAAAGGATCTTCGGGCGGAGAAGCTGGTTGGTTTCTTCTCTTGGGGGCCATGGTCTGAAATAAAAAAAGAATGGACTAGATTGAGAGTTTAACTTGTGATTATGCTCACTAGCATGACATGAATACTGAAGAAAGGGGACTATTCCTAAAACATCTTATAGACTCTTATACATAAATGTGGCGTGAAACATACCCATGTACAAGACTCTACTAGATGCGGCTTTCAGACTTCCTAGGACTCTATTGAACCTTAGGCTCTGATACCAAGTTTTTAATGCCCCGATTTTCTGAACCAAAATGCTACACGGTGCTCATGACCCCGAGGGACCATAAGCTAACCCATGACTGATATTTGTACCTGTATACTGCAAATTATGGCATAATAATGCAGAATACATAAAACTGTAAGGCCATAAGGTTCAACTGAATAAAACCATGTCTGAAAATCATAACGTCCATGTGAGTGAAAATACCCAAAACAACTCAATCTAAAAGCTAAGTCTGAACGTAAATCTGAACATAAATTTGAAAGCCTCTAAACTATCTAAATAAGGAGTTAAGGGGACATGTCTCTAACTAACTCTGTAAAACTGAACTAAAGAAATAAATAAATATATCAAATCATATAGTCCTCAAATCAATGAGGACTCACTGTGTCGCTGTGACTGGAATTCTACCGCTACTGCAGGGCTGGAGCTCGTGTCTCAAAACCTATGGTGTAACATAAAAAGAAAGCACCATAGTGCAAATGTGTCATTACAACTGGAGTACTGAGTATACGAGGAAGGTAGGCTGAACATAAAGGGTTTCATGCATGAACAACACTGAATGACTAATATGAATGTGGGAGTGCAAACATACATATATAGAAACTGGGACCATGAATGTGTGATAGAAAGACCTGTAAGCTAATACATGGTTTAC
Organism: Capsicum annuum; assembly: GCF_002878395.1. Taxonomy (NCBI): domain Eukaryota; kingdom Viridiplantae; phylum Streptophyta; class Magnoliopsida; order Solanales; family Solanaceae; genus Capsicum; species Capsicum annuum. The sequence continues at coordinate 117,578,208 of NC_061113.1, read as the reverse complement.
TGATAATTGTCATGACTGATACTGCAAGATGATAACATGGATGACTGTATCTGACAGTCCTGTATATACTAAAATCTAAAGAACACCTTGAGTTCTTTTACTGAGACTGATACTGAAACAGTGGGAGGTAGTGTTTAACCGACATGCCCCATGTATGCCGTTATGGCTAAGCTGGGGTCCAATCTCTGCCCCGACTGGAGGGGTATCAATACCATGCCAAGGGTAAGGACAGCTTATGAGTGACCCTTATCTGGCAGGTACTCAATGAGAATGGTGGGAACCCTAAACTGACAGGTTAAACCACCTCATCAACCCTAATCTGACAGGTTAAGATGTCTTAACCTATGTTGTCTACGTAGTTCTGGAACACAAGGATGACTTCTAAGAATCACACCCTGAACTGGCGGATGAGTTCCCATCCTTGGGTTCAATCGGTGCTCACCTCTACTCCCATTTGGAGGAACTGGACATGAATAACTGACTATACATGACTTAATCTTACTGAATTCCGTTGACTGGCGGAATGTTACTGATATCTGACAACTGACTGAGATCATGAGGTTTTCATAAGTCACATGACTGATTGAAGTCTATGGAATCATAGCTTGAGTTCGAATATCATGAAACATGATATGGATGTAGGCACACAGCTATAGTTTTCGAGTACGAATACCCCCAGGACTCGATAGGAGGAAACTGACACACATGACATGACTTGATCACAAAATTTGAGTCCACAATTCACAATATCATAAGCAGGGGATAGTATACTTCATGTATTCATTCAACATTTCAAACATGATAGGAAAAGCATGATATATTTTATATACATAATTTATATCTCCATTATCATACGTGATTTATACCACAACAATAACAACATATAATTTGCATGGAAATTCATATTGGAGTGTATGGCTAACATGAACTTGTTATTTAGATATCATGAAATCATGTAAATATGAAGTTCTAACATAATAGGCAATTTATCGAACACCTTGAATGCATTCTTTAAAGCATAGGTGGATTTCATACTTGCATTCTATCAATCCATCTAAAGATCATGTTTTTCAACTAACAACATAACTTTCATGAGATATACAGTCACGATACTATTATATAGCAAAACAAACAAGCATCAACATGGGTATGACCATATCACCACAACCAACCAAGCTTTTGTATTTTAAAGATTGATTCTAGAACTCTACGGATGAAAGAAATCCGTTGATGAACACTACGCATACCTTGGAAGGGAGGTTCTTGATGATTGACGGAGGAATTTCCTTGAAATTTGATCTTCAAGCTTGATTGTGCAACCCTAGTTGTTTTCTCCTATGGTGCTCTTGGATAATGAACTTTGAGATGTTAATAGGGTTGTAATGTGTTTATAAGCTATAAATTTAGCGAGGTTAAGTTTAGGGACATGTAAAGAGTGTTAAAAGACTTAACTACCCTCAGAATAACTCAAAAACTAAGTGTTTTTGTGGTTGAAATCATAGATCTGCGTCGTATATGATATTGCCTATATTTACATAGGCACCGCATATGATATCCCCTATATTTACATAGGTTCCGCATATGATATCGCCTATATTTACATAGGCGGCGTATATTCTATTGCATATTCTTTCTAGTGGCCATGTGCGATTGGTTAGGCGGCGCATTCTACTTTGAAAGGCCATAAGTCCTTGCTCGGGTGTTAGATTTTGATGAAATTGGTATCGTTGGAAAGCTAATTCGATTCTCTATAATTTGGTGGGTCTAAATCTTCCAAAATGTCACCTATCAATCATGTTATTCTTGTTCAAAGATGACCCTTGGAAAATCGAACACTAAGACTTGATGGATTCAAAAACTCTTAGCTTGCATCACTCTAAGAGACTCATATGAGCATGCTTAAGGCATCACAAACTATCTTATCGCTAGGATAGTCATTGTAAGTCATGGACTAAAATGCTACTCATAGGATAGGAGGTTTCATACGTAGAAAAACTTATTCACTTCCTAGCTTAGAAACATGCGGGGTATTACAATAATAATCATTCTTGGTAATGAAAACAATGATAACACATCTCAAAATCTAGAAATTACTACAATAGGCATGAAAATATGAAAATAAACACACAATTCAACTTCTAAATCTCTTGAAATCTCATAATCTTGAAATTAGCAATAATAGGTATGAACCCTAATATGAATCTCATGTAATTTCATAAAAAAAATCATGTAAATTCATAGTTAAAAGCTAGTTTTGGTCACAAGGATAAAAGAGAATCCTTGTTCATAAAACCCACATACGTTAGTTGATGAAATTTCTAAGAAAGATTGAACTTGAATCATTATTTGTGCTCTTGAAGATGAACTCTTGATTATCTTGATTTGGGAATCCTCAATTTCGAGTTTTCTTGGAGAAACAAGGGAGAAAATTGATTTTTTGGAGAGAAAGTTTTGAGCTCTAGGGTTTTTTTTATTTTGAGAGAGAATAGATGAAAATAAACATAAAGTGCTTAGAATAGGTTTAATTTCTTGTTTTGGATGAATTGGGGGCTTGGAAATTGACTAAAAAGTCTTTTTTTAAATTTTCGTCGGAACTAAAATTAGGGAGAAATTTCCAATTTTGCATGCCACCGCGACGCGCCACTATCACGGTGGCTCACTGTATTTTGACAACTGGAAATGGGGCTCCAACGCGATATGGTGAAATCGGATTGGGCCACCGGAAAAGGGACATGTCCCATTTTGACCATCATCGCGATGCGCCACCATCGCGGTAAGACACTAGAAAAAGACGACTGGGACCTGAAACTTCTCCGCAGTGTGGGCCAATCACGGAGGTCCACTGAAAATTGACAGTTGCAAAATTATCCCTATTCGTGATGTGGTGTTTGCCTAAATGGCATACTTCTTTATTAAAAATGCCATAACTTCTCAACTGAGTATCGGGTTTTAGCAAAATCGATATCGATGGTAAGCTAATTCAATGTTCTACACAATGAAGGGTCTAGAATTGTAAAATTACATACATAACAAAGGTTATTCATTTTTGAAGCTTACTGTTGATGTTCTAGGAGCTAAATTAGGCTAGGAAAAACTATGGGGTATTATAATATCTCCTCTTTAGGTAAGCTGAGAATACTGAGGAACCTAAGGCTATAAATTATCATACACATCTGAGATAAACTGTATTACTGAATCTAAAATATACTGAGCTACTGAACTGATTTGCGAGTGCATGAATTCATATAAAAATAGCTATATAACTGAATTCGAGACTGGAAAAAAACTTAAGGAAGGAATACTATTACCTTTGGCTAAATTTGAGTTTATGGAGAAGAGATGAGGATACTTGGTATGCATGTCTGCTTCTGCCTCCCAAGTAGCACCCTTAACAAATTAATTTTGCCATAGAACTTTGACCAAGAGAACTTTTTTGTTCCTTAGTCTACGGATCTGATGATCAAGAATCTCTACTGGAACCTCTTCATATGAGAGGCAATTCTAAATATCTATACTTTCTAGAGGGACTATAATGGCTGAATCTTCTATGCACTTCTTCAATAAGGATACATGGAATACTGGATGAACTGAGGACAAATCTGCGGGTAGATCAAGATCATATGCTACCTTCCCAACAAGACTCAAAATCTGGAAGGGAACTACATATTAGGGACTAAGCTTCCCCTTTTTGCCAAATCTCTTCACCCTCTTCATGGGTGAAACTTTTAAATACACAAGGTCATTAACCTCAAACTCAAGATCTCTTCTTTTTATATCTGCAAAAGATTTCTAACGACTCTGAGATACTTTCAATCTCTCTTGAATCAACTAAACTTTTTCCATGGCCTCAAACAGCATGTCTGGCCTAATCAAAGTGGCTTCACCTACTTTGAACTAACCAACTGGCGATCTCTATCTCTGCCCATAAAGAACCTCAAATAGCAAACGGGGCCATTTGAATACTAGCATAGTAACTGTTATTATAAGAAAACTCAATCAACAACAAATGGTCATCCCAACTACCTTTGAAATTAAGAACACATGCAGAGGATATGAAGTTCAAATATCCATTCTTGTTCCCCAAACTAGATAATTATACTCAAGGTATGCGTTTTCCTACTCTCTTTGTTTTTTGACTTTGCTAAAAGAATTGTGGTTATGTTTCTATTTTACAATTGTGTTAATAGATGGCTTGACTCCTCATTTGGGGATGAATTATCCTGGGGGAATGGGTAATGTAATACCCCAGATTTGTGCCTCTAAAAATTTCTTGAGTTTTGAGTTTACTGCCCACTCTGTGACTTACTTAATAAGTCATAAGGTCTACTTATGAGTCACACAACTTGATTCATAGGGTGACCAATGAGTTTTCCCCTATTTCTGTCTTGATCATGACACAAACCTCATGAGTCATGAGGAACAATTACGAGTCAAAGGATATAACTCATGACTAAACCAGTGTAGGTGCCCAAGTCACTGTTATGGTTACGACTAGGATCATACGAGTCATAAGGTCAATATATGAGTTATTGGGTACAACTCGTAAGGTTAACCAAGAAAAGGCCCCACGACTGTAACAAGACTTTGAGCCATGGTGACAACTCGAAGCCAGACATTATGAGTCATGACACGACTCGTAGTCACTAGCGATAGTTTTTTTAGTGTTTTAATTAGGGGCACTTTGGTCATTTCCATCTTTCCCCAATTGTGACCCATGACTTAAAAATACTTTAAGGGTCTTATTATCACTGTAAAAGAAATCAAAATACACTTCTCTTCTCTCAAGTTCCTTAAAGCAAGAACAAGGCTAGGGTTTATCAAGGTTGATCATCTAGGGCTTATGGTTTGATTTATCTTCATAATTCCTAATACTTTCAGGCATGTATCTCTTTCCTTAAAATTGTTTTACTCAAAGCATAAGGCTAATTGGGTATTCATGTAGATTTGAATATGCGTTTTAATTTGGATTGTGGGTTTTAGAATGATCGTTACTTGAATTGGATTCCCATGGTTTTAGTGCAAGTATTCATGTTTCTATTTATGTATTTCAAACCCATTGGGGTGCATGGGTATGGTGAATAGGATGGTGGTTGAAGTATTTCCCCAAATTAATGATTTTGGTTTTGGAATTTGGTTTTGGAAATTTTGATCCCTCAACCTACATACATAATTGGATTTAAAATATGGTTAATCAAATGATTTGGCTTACTTCCCTAAACAATTGCATTGTATAAATGGTTAAAAGGATAAAAAGGGTTTTGAAGGCCTTGTTGGCCATATTTTTTATTTTAAACTGGAAGATCAGGGGTTGAGGCATTCCGCCAATCTAATTTAATGAAAAAAGGGGGTCATGGCATTCCCCTAACTTGATTAATGAACTAAAAGGGGCCGTAGCATTCCCCCAAGTTGGTGGAATTGGTATGGCATAATTATAAGCTTGCAAGTGTAATGGTATAATGATACCTATTGTTGGTGACTTAAAAAATAATTCCTTGGATAAATGGATGGGTTATGTGAAACTTGTTTTAATTAGAGCTAAAGAGGGGTTGTGTAGCTCACCGTGAAGGTGTAAGTCCCAGAGAGGAAGAACACTGGTAACTACATGTTCTGTCATGGGGGTTTTGATGACCGTGTGTACAGTTCACACTATATTATACATATGTATCCTGGATTGACATGAGGTCAGGGCATTCCCTAATCTTTGTTGGATATCTCTGGTTCGTGCGGCTAACATGCATTGGGCCCTTTCAGGAGGCAAAACTAAACCTATATAGCCCGTGGGTGCCTTTAGGAAAGTTAAGCTATATAGTCCAGGCTAATGTTTTAAATTTCATGCTAAACCTCATTCCCTATTCCAGTATGTTTTATATATATATATATATATACACACACACACACACACGTGTGTGCGTGTGTATGATTGTGTACATTGGTTTTAAATAGTTTTGGACTGATTTGATCAAGACATTACTTTATCTGTTCCCTGAGTTACATACTAGTGTTCACTCCACTAACTATCTCCAAATGTTATATCCCCACGCAATGTAGGGTACAGAAATACTTATGCTTTTTCTATGCAGTGATAGGTGATTTTTGGATAAAGCAAAAGTGTTTTCGTACTTGAAAGCTCGTGATACAACTTTGAAGTTGAGCTTCCAATCTTCGGAAGACCCTCATTTCATGATCTTGTTTCATTCATGTTTTGGAATATTCCTTTTGGACTCATTTTGGCTATGGTTAGGGGTATGCCCAACTTAGGTTGTTCTTTGTTATTAAAGATTTTGTGGATTACTGTGGATTGGAATGATTGTTAAAATTCTTATATTTCTTTCTGAGCTAGTTACTTGAATATCTTGTTATATGTTTGAAACTTAGCTCTATATTGTAATATATTCAAAACTCATCCACTTATAGTTGTATTGTGTGTTGTTTGACTAGGCAAAGAGGGTGGTCTCCAATCCTTCTCAGACTTGACACTACCCATCACGGCCAGGCCCTGGTTTGGGTCATGATACTACATTACCAAATGGGATTCAGTTTGGTTAGATAAGGATCTTACTTATAAGGAACAGTTGATTTCTGTTCTCAATCGATTTGTCCAAACCTTGAGGACAAGTAGTCAGTAACGGTCCAATAGAAGAATCATCCAGTTGTAGAAACCACTAAGAGTCAAGTTATCTGCCCACTATAGCGAGAGTCAAAGATGGTCAATCCTGCTATAGTAGGAGTCAAAGATGATCAATCCCATTATCACAGGTCGCTATCGGGGTAAATTATTGTATATGAAGAAACTTCCCAAAAAATAGTTTATTAATTCTAAACATGTTTTAGGCTGGGATAGGGCAATTTAGGGAGATTTTTACCTATTTTCCACTAAAACTCTTTGTAAAGGAAAGTTATCTATCCACATTAACTAATTTTTCTATTCATTAACCATAGAATAACTAATTTACTAAGTCTTAGGGAGGATTTAACTTGACCTAAGTGAATTTTCCTGTGCAAGGGGGTTAATTGGGTGGAGAACTTTTGGGTTTTAGTTATAGATTGATTAATTACTCTTTCATGACTATAAGTAGTTTTAAGGTGAATGTATGGTAGGAAAGCCCTAGAATGGGGAGAATAATCATAAAATTGACCTAGGGTTAAGGATTAGATTTTAATCCTCAACATTATATGTCATTTTTTTGGTTATGTACTATATTTCTATTTTAGACCACCACTAAACAAAAATTACATGAAAGAGCAAGGCTTAGGTTTATTAAAGTGGTGCAAGCTCAAATTGAGGTAGTTGATGGGTTTTAATGTAGTTGAAACCTAATTTATGTTGTATGTACATAGTAACTAACTGTTAGTATTACTTTGTACAATGCATGTTCAAGAAAGGGAATGACTATTTGATATCTAAGTTTTAATTGCATGTAATGATCTTATATGAAAGCCTGTTGGCTTTGGCAAGTGTTGTTCTGTTATCATTATGGTTGTGATTGTTGTGATATTTGTCTTTATTATGGAATGTACCAGTATCTAGTTATCTTTATAGGATTAGTTGATTTAAGGTTGGCAGACACTTGTGTCTGAGATTTTGTACATGGACAAAAGATCATCCCATATAGGTCATGACTAGTGGATATACACATATGACCCTTATCATATATGTACAAGGTAGATGTGAGTGTGATGGTTCCCTGTATGAACTATGGATTATGTGTTTTCTTAATTATATTTGTTCCTTGATTGAAACACACTTGAGTGTTGCCATTATAAATTGATTTCGTGAGTGAATTGGGTTTATGTGCTTAATTGATAATGGTTTTTTCTTTATGTAAATTGATATACATGATATTTTCCATTTTTATTGTCCTTGTCGATATTTGAGTGGTCTAGGTTAACTGCAAGTTGTGATATAACTTTGTGTTGTCTATTACTTATGTTATTGGGACATGAAATATATGGTAGTTGTTTCATGGGTGTTGACTTTGAGTCTTATTTGATTGTCATAGTTGACTTGACTTGTTATCTTTGTTGACTTATATTGATTGAACTTTATGTTGTACTTGTTAACAAGGTGAAGTTTTATTAGCTTGAAATAGAGTTGTATACTAGGGTTCATGATCGTCTTATTGTACTATGGTTTAGTTATGTATCCATATTTCTCATTTTTAGGTTTCTAATGACCCTCTTGATACACAATTGTTTCTTGTGTGCTAATACTACATGTGCTCTTATTTTTATTCAGTGTAGAGAATATTCTAGCGACTATTCTGAGGCCACAACTGTGAATTAGACCATATTCAAACTCAAGAGTGAGATACACTCTTGGGCTACCTCGAGTTCTTCAATTCTTTTCTGGTTCATTTTTTGGGGTCTAGGATATTACTTTGGTTTGGGGGTTTCGTCCCTTCTTTTGATGTTTATTAGAGTTTTGGTACAATGAATTTCAGGTATAGGGGGTTATGTCAAATTTATATTTTTGTATTTATTTTTCTTTGAGATGCTGAACATTAGTATATTAATAAGATTGGTTTAGTTGCCTATTTTTTTCAAGTGTTGGGTTGATATCTTGGGTTAGTTGGTTCTGCCTCCTAAGAGTTAAAGTAGTTTCCACTCATTGTGAGTTTGGGTCGTGACAGATAGCGATTGCATGATAAAGGAAAGACAAAGGACCAATGTGTCAGGACTCTCAGGTGCACGGACGACCGTCGGTAGGTATGTGTCAAATGCAGGATATTTAGTTGGCATCTCCTAATGGTTCTTTAGAAAATGGCATTTGATCATTATCATGGTAATATAGATTTTGAGTGGCAAACTCTTATTGTTCATAGACCAATTTTGTACAATATAAATAGATGGTTTTCTCCATGTAATGGATTATCTGGTTTAACACTCTATCTCTAAACAATAAAATTCTTTTAAGCTTTGTCCTTAAGTTTTTTATATTGTCTAAGTTTTAATTTGCTCATCGCTTAGTCTAGTCTAATATTCTAATAAAAGCTGGCTCAAAGCCAGTGAACCTTGATTATACGCTCTATGTCGTGCCTCAGATTCATTCCCTAACTTTACTTTGTTCGTTACTTACATTATTTTTAGAATTTACTTTTTATTTACAAACTTTCTTTACCAACTCGAAGCTATGTCATAACATGTGATCTTTAATTACCTACAAATTCAACTATGCCAAATCGATAAAAATAGTTTGGTGCCCACCGTGGGGCCAGAGCAACTATTTGGGTTTAGTTTCATCTTTTTTCTTGTTTTCTTTTGGATTTTATGTTGCAGGATAATAGGTGATGGCCAACAATAGTAATTGTACGAAGAATGTGGTTCCTTATGAGATGTATGGGACTCAACTGATGGATTCCACAAGCTCAAGTGGACAAATGACCCATGAAGACAAACATTTTCCCCTTGTCATGATCAGGGCATATATAAACATTGGTCTTGAGGACAAGGTAAGAATAATTGGTAGAGAAGGGCTGCAGGGGCTTCTAAGGGAGGTAAGAATAATTGGTAGAGAAGGGCTGCAGGGGCTTCTAAGGGATTTTGCTACATCCCACAAGGAGTTGATGGCTTGAATGAAAGCACGGGACAAGAGGATGGATAAACTTCAGAAGGCATGGCTCAAGTTACCCTAAGCTCTTTGAGGGGAAATAAGAGAGATAACTTAGATATATAAGAGCACGAAGGAAGAATGAAGAAAGTGATAGTGGTAGAAGAAAAGACCAGGCTCAAAGATGTAACCTCGCCAGCGGCCATGCTGAAATCCTTAAGAAAAGAGATAAAAGTGTAGTACTCTAAGCTCCAATCTCGGAAGAATCATATATCAGGAGCCTCGCTAGTTATAAAGGGCCCTAATTCTAAGAGTTACTCCAAGTTTTCTTACATAGCTAGCACAGTAATAAGACCTATCCCAAAGAGGCTTAAGATGCCGAGCATCCCAAAATACGATAGGAACTCAGACCCCTATAATCGCTTAATTTTCTTTGGCACAATGGTAGACGACAATGGCTTGACCAAAAGAAGGTTAAGTAAGTCATAGATAAAAAGTTTAGTGAGACTCTTTTGGGATAATCTTAGGTGCGGTACTCTCTTTTTTAAGAGAATTCTATTGACTTGTTCAATATGTTGTCTTACAACTTTGTTAGGGTTTTTTGCCGAGCCAAGAAGGTGCAGCCCCACTGAGGGGGTATTTTCAAGATAGAGTAAGAAAATACGGAGGTGCTTTGAGGGTTCATTTCCAGGTTCTAGAAAGAGAGCTTGCTACTTCCATTGGTGTTGAATGACTTGGCAATGGAGGATGTCACCAAAGAATTAAAACCATAATGTTTGATTAATTCATTCAAGCTTAAAGAAAATATGATAGAAGTCAAAGCCACAACATTAAAAGATGTTGACAATCGATATGAATCTAAAATATGGATTGAGGATGACTATCAAAGAGTTACTGAAAAAACCCTTAGATGTGGAATGAACCAATGCCTCCAAGAACTCATGGGGTGTATAGAAGATAGATCAGCTCAGAAACCCCTCAATGAAACATGTTGAAGGGCTCAACCCAAGGTCGATATGACTTTAATTTGGCATATTCTAAGGCTAGTGGTAGGATAGGATATCCAACACTAAGCCGATTCTAACACGATGGAACAATACAAAAAGAACCTGCTCAAACAGAGTTGTAAAATCGGTAAACTGTGAAGCCCATAGTGTATGCCATTGATAATGAAATATTCCATAAGCCCATCCAGTTTAAACTAGAAGAGAGGGATAACAAACTCTCGGTGCAAGTTTTATGGGACTCACGAGCATGATGACATCGGGGACTTTTACTACCTTTAAAAGGCAGCCGCTGACCTACTGAAGGGTGGACACCTTAAAGAGTGCTTGAGAAAGTGAGCCAAGGAAACTATGGGAAAATATGTGAAGGCAATAGGGTTGCCATAGACCATTGGGATCCTCAAAAGATGAGAATGTAAGAAAAAAGGTGTGTTACTTCCTTTTGTATTTTTTCTTTCAACAAGCTGTCTTTTTTTTATCCTATGGGTTCTTTGCAGGGTAGATGCGCAACAAGTGATGCTCAAATATCGCTATTGATGGACCCAAAGACGAGATATATTTTTTCCTTCCCAATTTTTATCCCAAAAATGTGTTTTCTGGCAAGGTTTTTAACAAGGTAGTAGTAGGGACTTTCAGGTATGAAATAGGAAAATAAACTCTACTAGAGTAGATTCTTTAATAGGATTGTGACTTGTTGTAATTAAGCAATGCCTCTCAAGCCGGGGATCCCCAACACTCAAAAAAAAAAAACAAATAAAATAAAACTTAATGTTGCTCTCCCCAACCCTAACAAAGGGAAATGACTCTACAATATTAAGATTTTGCGCTCGGGACTGAAGAAGAAGTCTAAAGAAGCTCATTACATAAATGGACTCAAGACTCACTTCCATAGACACCAACATTTAAAATATCAAACAAAAAAAAACTAAATGGTGCTCTCCCCTACCTCAACAAAGGGGAATGACTCTGCAACACTAAGGTTTACGCTAGGGACTGAAGAAGAAGTCTAAAGAAGCTCAATACGTAAATGAACTCAGGACTCACTTCCATAGATGTAAGAACCCAACTCACAACCTCTTTAGGAAGCATTACCACATAAACCACAGGGAATGATCATACAATCACAAAGCATCTGAGACCATGTCACCACCCACTCGTTCAAAGATGATCAAACCAGAGGGACGATTTTGAAATTTTATCTATGAATAATTATTTTCTATTTATCCCCGAGAATAATCTTGTAAGTTGATACTAAATATAAAAAATGGAATCACTTTAGTGCTTCACACTAAAGTACCTAGGATATGTCCAGACTTATTAGATGCACGATGAAATAAAAATTTTAAGGATCCATCCTTGACATACTTAGACATAGTTAGATGCACGATGAATTAAAAATTATAGGGATCCATCCTTGACATAACAAGGTATACAAGACCCAAAAGTCCTAAATTCATATTTTAAACTGAAAAATTTAGATGACCCAAAAGGCAGACAAAAGTGAAAAACCAGTTAGTATTTATCTTTGTCTTTATCACAAACATGACAACTCATAAACCCAACCAAAACATTTATGCAAAGTCCACACCAGAAGTTACCCAAAATGTAAGGCACCTCTAAGAACCCTCCAAAAGACTAGTGATCGATAACTTTTCATAAAGTAAGGTCACCTAGACTGAGCGAATTAATAGGATCAGGCTTTACAATAAAAAAACAAAGAGGCAATATGTTTTTGTGACTAGCATAGGAAAACAATTGCTAGAAATATAAATGATAAAAGAACAAGGCTCTTAGAAAATGCAAAGAATTTGAACAACAAACTATTCTTTTTTATTATTGTAGAATCTCAAACAAGGTGCATAATTACAAAAGTGTGATACATAATACGAATGGGCCTACTCTAAGCAATACGATCAGATAAGTCGAAGAAAGAGAGGATACTGTGATAGACAATATGTCTTTGCTTAAGATCAAGGCTCCAAACAAAGGGCACACTACATAAAATGACCAAACCTTATGTGTGAAAAGATAATGGAAGGGGCCCTCAAGCATAAGCCTTGAGAATGGGAGTTAAGGGTATCTCAACAACAACAACAAACCCAGGGAACAAACCTCAATATAATTCTCTTATGAAGAGGGTACAATTATCAAGTTCTATCAGAAACATAATAAGGTGACCGAGGCTAAACATCCTCTTTAACCTACTCCGAGGGGGAATGGGCGCAACTTAAAGAAAGGTGATCGACAAAAGTCACTCCTATGATGATAGATATTGGTCTAAAAATAGTACTTACCCTACCATAATCTCAAATTTAGGGAAGTGAGCCTCGTTAAAGATTCTCAAATAAAAAAATACTCCCTCCGTTTTATTATAAATGAATTATTGGATTTTAACACCATATCAAGGAAAAAACATTAAAGACATAAATTTAACGCAACTTTTCATTTTTAGCCAAAAAAAATAGTTGATCTTGTAATACCTTTTCAAAAGTTAATTAGTTATTAAATCATAAGGACAAATTTAAAAAAAAAATTCAATAATTCACTTATTTTGAAACACCAATAAATACCCCAACTATTTATATTCTAAAACGGGGGGAGTATATGGCTAGGGATTGGAAGGAAGGTAGTGAGGAGCCCTCAACAAATTGAGAAAGTACCTCATTAAGAAGTTGACTTTTTATCCATATGAGATTGGTATTCAAAGATGTGAGAGACAGAGGAAGATGAATATAAAGAAATGGTTGGGAAAGGTTGGTCCTTTTTTATAGGCTAGAGCCAGCGACTGAAAGAAAGAGAAAAGATTATGAAAACCATGAGAGAAAGGTAGTATCTATGAAAAGATTATGAAAACCATGAAAGGTAGTATCTATGACTTCTCACACCCCAAGGGTAGCATTGCAATATCTTTAGCTATTTTATATTCTCTAGGAAAAGTAAATACAAAATTAATAAAAAGACAAGACACGCATTGCCTTGGGCATCAAAAGGTTTTTTTAAAATAATGTGCAAATACATTTGAGCCATGTCCCGAGGTGATAACCACCAAGTCAGGATAACAAAATCGAATAGCGTACATACCCCTACTCTTGCTAACACCCTTAGGTATTTGGTTTGAAAATGATCATTCTGGAATAACTAATTATCCCGAAATAAAATAAAAGAATACATTTTTCTTTATTTGGTTGGAGGAATTAATACAATCCGAGATAACTTATCCCACCATTTTTATCCCATATACATGGTGGGATATGTTATTCCAGGATAACCATTTTCAAATCAAACGATCCCTTAGAATTAGATACGTCCTCTTCCTCTTTCTAAAGTACAAATCCCTTAGCTCTTAGATCTAGACTTCCAATATGGCTAGCCAAATCATAGGACTTATCAATCTCCCTCTTGAATTTTAGATGTTGCTTTTTGAACTCATGAAGGATGAATGCCAAGATAAACTGTCCTATGTCATCTTGAGGTCAAGGACTTTTCTTCGAGCAAACTCCTACTTCTCCAATGTGTTGAACCTCTTTTTCATATGATGGATCTTGGCCCTAGTTGGCTCTTAAGTAGAAGGAGATGGGGAATGCCCCTTTGAGTGAGGGTTGCACAAGCAGGCAGTATAAATGTAGAAGGAGATGGGGAATGCCCCTTTGAGTGAGGGTTGCACAAGCAGGCAGTATAAATGTATTTATCCCTTGAGAAGGGTGCTGATAGAACTAGACTATAAAAGGTTCTCCTGTTGGAGAATGGCCACTTGCTCTGCTAGAAGGGAAGCACATCCCTTTGATGGTTATCCCTTTTAATTTGAAGTGCATAAAATTTGGCCTTGAGCACTTTAATTTCTGATAACCACTAGGTTGTAATATTGGCAGAAATGCTCGACTCTTGCAAAATATATAGAGAACCTTTGAGCCCCAAGAGTCTCACCAGTAACTTTCCTTCTCCATCAATAATCATTGAAGCACCTCAACCATTAAGACACTTGCCTAAAAAAAGAAGCATGTTAGGAGTTGTTCCTAAAGAAAAATAAAAGGGGGACAAGTATAACTTACCCTCACTATATAATGAGAGACATAATTTATTTATGCATTGAATAAAGGTCTCTTTCATTTTGTGATAGTCCTTTGAGGAAATGCCGATATTTACATAATTAGTTACCTTAATCAGCCTTGAGATAAACAAGGTTTACCTCACTAAGAACAACTAAGATGGTCGTCTATTAATACGAGGTAGCATGATCAGTAGAAGGATCTATACCTACAAGACTTAAGATGAAGAAAGAACTAGCATTCGAAAACTCAAACACACAGGGATAGGTGGAGATACTACCTTTGACTATGACTAGCCCTACAAGGGATGATCTTAGTTAAAATAGGTAGAGCACGAGGTGGACCCCTTATCATTCCTTTCATTGTCCATAAAATAAAATAGCTTGGCTATCTCATACTCAACAAAGATGGGAGATTTCTCCCAATTATTTGAAGTTACGTAAGGTAAGCTATCAGAACTCCCAATGGAAACTACTTTTCTTCAAGATTATATTCTCTTGTTAATTATGATAGTACCAGTAATTCCCCAAACTACTAGAGCTATGGGGAACAAGAGAATTGTTAGAAAGAAGTTCCAGGCTTGTGTCTGTCTGAGAATGGAAGTGACTCTCAAAAGTCCATCCAACAAGGCTAAGAGACACAACAAAAGATGGGAGAATCACAGAGTCTGGCTTCAAAAATGGTGTAGAAAAGAGCATAAGAAATATCCTAAAAATTTTAAAATAATTAAGGCTTACTCAAATATAAAAGATCCTTATCGTGATTCTTTGCTTTCCATCCATGATAGCTTGATACACTAGCACAGGTGTGGTTATCTACAGTGGTACATTTGAGAATAAAGCCACCTAAAGGAAAATCATCTAGGTTTTACCAAAGAGCTTGCTGTCTCAAGGTAGATGCCACTGTGGATCTATGAAATATGCATAAAAAAGTGACGTACTAATGAGAAGCAAGGTAAAAAAGAGATATAATGCACAAAAACTTAAGATGAGTATTCCATGGAAATATATAAAAAGCCCCAAAGAGGCCTGTAAGGGATACATAAAGTGATCAGTCCACTCATAGTCTTGGAATCACCCAAGCAGATTATAATTAACTTATTTCCCCAGTAGAGGATTTAGTGCCCTAATAGATCAATTTAATTATCTCACCCTGTAGCAAGCATAGGAAATAGAGTATAAGAAGATGAGTCAAGGTAAAACTAACACCCAACATAAAAGTAAGTGCATGAATATAGGTGATAGTTTGCCACACTCCCGAGTTTAGTTGGCCAAGGGACAGTTAAAAAGTGTTGCAGAAGTAAGAGACCACCTCGTCTATTAGATTACCAAGGCCGATACTAAGCATGTATATGTAAACATAAAAGATTTGGCATTTAGCAAATAATATTATCACCAAGCTTAGAAATCTCCCAATAAATCCTTATTTCTTCCAATCTGCACTCTTAGATAATTAGGAAAGAGTGTCCTCCTTTGCAAGGAAGCCCAACCTGTATACAAGTATTCCATTGAGATCCTCATTAAGCTGGTTAAAAAATCCTCCAAAACTTTGAACAAACTAGGTACTACTTTGTCAATAATGGACCCAAGAAAGAAGGGTTATTACCTTTTTCTTTACTATAGAAGTATTAGATCTGAGTTAGGGGTGTCCTCTTTCATTGAGGGAGTAGATATCAGGCAAAAAACCGCATAAGAGATTAAAATTTTAACTCTAGAAAGATAAGAGATAAAGGAAAAGGTAGAAGTCAAAACCCATAGGTTAAGTTTGTATGATGAAAGAAGCAAGCCCAAACTCTATCTTGGAAAAGGTGTTTTTGATTGAATCAACACGTAGGGTGTGTTTGGTACGAAGGAAAACACTTTCTGCAAAATATTTTTTAGTTTTCTCCTGTTCTATTTTTCAAATCAACTTATTTTTCTTAAAACTAAAGAAAATGACTTCCCTTCAAAAAGTAAGAAAAATATTTTTCAAAACTTTCTTTCAATCTCACTCTTAAATTGAAATATTCATACAACTCTCAAAATCACTCATCCCTACTCCGACCCTCAATCTCCCACCCCCACCCCCTACCACCCCTATTAAAAAATATATTTTAATTCTTTTTTACCTCACCCCTACCCAAAACCCTACTTCCTTCCCCTTTCCAAAAACAAAACAAATCATATTTTTGAAAATAAATCAAACATTTTTCTTACCTCCTCTACCAACCTCCCTCCCTCCCCGTTTAAAAAAAATAAATTTTTTAAAATTTTTTTAAAAGAATTCAATTTTTTTCTTACCCCACCCTCACTCTCCTGCCCCGACCCCCACCCCCTACTACCCACATGCAAAAAACATATTTCAATTTTTTTTTACCCGACTCATACTCCCCTACACCTGCACCTACCCCCCCCCCCCCCATACTCCCCCCCAACCTCTCCCCACCCCTCACCCCCGCAAAAAAAATTGCTTTGTAAAAAATTAAATTTATTTTCTTACCTATCATTACTACCTATTTTGACAACCCCGTTACTGCCATCGACAGTCGCTGTCGCATGCAGTCATTGTCGTTACACCAACGGTGATGACTCAGTAAAGTCGATATTTATGGTTATTTCATTCGTGTTGAATTAATTATATTTAAGAATGAAAATAGGTTTGAAAAAAAATTATTTTTCTAGAAAAATCACCAATTTTAAATGCTCACTACTTTAATCTTCAAAATCGAAATAAAAATACAAAATAACCGAACCGAATTTGTAAAAATTGAACCAAACCGAAATAATTTCTGTTTGGTTATGATTGTCATTTCGTCAATCCGAAACCAAAAAACTGTACCGATATTCAACAATCAAACCGAACAAATCGAATGCACCCCTAAATATAAATAAGAAACAACTTATTTTTTTAGAAAATATTTCTCCTCCTTCATATCGAACACACCCCAAAAAATATTTTTTGAGATCAAAAATTTTTTTAAAAAAATGTATTTTTACGCTTTAGCTAAAGATTAAAATGTATTTTTTAAAAAATATTTTTTCATTCACCAACCAAACATTACAAACTATTTTCCAAAAAATATTTTTCATCCACCAACTAAACACAGGAAAACAAGTAAGAAGTCTACTTGTTTTCCAAGAAAACATTTTCTAGGAAAACATTTTCCATGGAAAATATTTTCCTTCATACCAAACACATCCGTAGAGAAGTTTTATTGTGCTAAAATATTACCAACCATGTGGGGGCATGTGGAAAATTTTGATGAGATATCAGGCAGCCTTAATAGTTGAAATCATGTACTTTTCAATCTCTCACCCACAATAGTGTTGTGCCCAAAGACAGATAGTTTATTTATAAGGTGTAGATTAGGTTAAGAAAATGCGAGCATGTAATGACCCTTCATATTTTTTGCATTTTTGTGCTTTGTCTATATATAGAGCTTTTTTATACCTACACCAAGTCATTTATGACTTATTAGAACTGACAGTTCGGTTACCATGCATTTTATTTGGTTTTTATAGCTATTTCTCTATTTTAGAGCTTTTGAAGTTGAAAGAAAGGGTCTTGGGCCAAAACTTTAGATAAATGGACTTGGATGCTAATTCTTATAGTGTATTTATCTCTAAAATATTGATTTTACGCTAGGGGAACCCTTGGTCTTGGTACTAAGGCTTCTAGTCTCATTTTGGTCTATTGGATGGATTTTAGTAAAAATAAAACCTTAGGTATGGAACCCAAATTCTATCAAAACAACCTTGGATTGAAATTTCAGTGGTTCCTTTGAATTAGGAATGCCAAATTTGGAAGGGTTCCACAATTTGTTTCGTGCATGAGGTTCTGAATAAACCCCAAGCATCCGATCGGAGTTCGTTAGGACTTAGCAAATGGTCATCGCTGGTGTTTTATATGTATGAATGTATGTATGTAGTATATATGTAAGTATGTATATAATATATAAATGTATATATAATATAATAACCTAAGCCATTGTTACAAGAAAACTCTTCAATATTCATGCAGAGTACGGATATTATTGGGATTTCAATAGCAAATTTATGTGGGCACATGTGTGTTAAAATTTTAGGACTTAAAAGAAGTTGGGTCTGGCTAACATCAGCCCTCTATAGCGGGATTTATTCTACTATAGCGATACCGCTATAATGGTACGCATACTGCTATAGCGGGATGGCGCACACTAGATACCTACTTAAGATAGTTTATTTTATTTCTCCACTTTGGTTGAAATAAATAATATGAAAGGCTTCAAAACCCCTTAGGGTTGCCTCTTATATTTTAGAACTATGGAGAAGGGGAGAAAATGATATTGATGGGTGCGAACCCATGAATATTTAAGAATCAATATGTCCACAATCTTTGTAAGGTCGAATTTTGCATTCGTAAGTCTTTTCTATAGCTAGTTGATATCTAAGTAAGCTAAGGTTAATGGTATCATAGACCCTAGTTAGAGATCATGATTGTAACATAGATGGATAAGAGATTTCATGTCTAGGCCTTTAAGGATAGAGTTAGGATGACCAAAATTTGTTAGGGTTCGGGTAACGTATAATTATGGGTTATTTATGTACCTTGTCATGTTATGTTATGTCTGTGCTAAAACTTATTGGTTCACTATTATATGACACTTATTTAGGGTAGTGGGAATTATAAATCACTAGTTATTGGTTAAACCATAAAGCAAGTAGTAATCCAGGTATGTTGTGGAGAGATTAGAAATGATCTGGGGTGGTGATCCATATTGAAATTTTTGGAACGTAGCATCATGAAGGTGTTGTGATTAAGGCCCTAACTACTAGTAGGTAATGGTATTTGAGTTTAATCCAATTCACACACTATGTGTATGTTAACTACTGTGTAGTATGACTTGTTAGTGCATGTTTTTTGGTGTGGTCAATGTAAAGGATTTTTATGTTATTGTATGATTTGACCTACCTTATTGATAAATGTGGAATGTTATCACAAGTTATTAGTGAAACAAAGTTGGAAGACACTTGTGTCTGGGATTTAGTACATGAACAAAAATTATCCCCAGCAGGTCATGTCTAGAGTATGGATGAATTACCTATAGCATGTATATACGAGGGTTAGGTGAGCATGGGCAGAGCTACATGTGTTTCAAGGGGTTCATCTGAACCCCCTCCGAGGGAAAATTATACTATTTTTACATGGTTGTATATATTATTTATTCATATATAGTAGAGGTTGAACCCCCTTCGACTGGTTCGTATATTTACTTCTGAACCCCCTAAATTAAAATCCTGGCTCCGCCACTGTAGGTGAGTTTGATGGTTCCATGACTGAACCAAGGATTTTATTTATATGCTTGACATATTAGTGATTCTTATATGGTCTGGGTATTTCTTATATATTTTAGAGACCTCTTATTAGAGTCATGGTTGGTTGACTTGAATAACGTTAGAATCAGAGTTGTTGACTCGATTATGGTTGATTCGGCCTGTTGTCTCTTGACTTGTCTTGACTGAATTGAGAACATGTTAACTTGCTGATTGAATTCCTAAGTTATTTGTGTGATACATGTGTATTGGTTGAGCATGTATTAACTTATGGTACTATATTCCAGTTAGGTCTTGACTATTTATCATTCAACCTGTAATTTTTATTATGACCTGACTTATTGTATTGCCTCAGGCGGGGATATGACTACGGAAGTTAAGGATGATTAAATAAATCTATGTTACTGGGATACAAATAAGAATGGGTATAAGTTATGGACTAAAACTGAGTTAATGTTTGGGGAATTAGGTAGACGGGTCACATGTCTGAATGGTCTTCTCCAGGAATGCTAGGCAACTTATTAGGTTCTTGACTTAGGTTTAGGGTCTTTTTTGTTGTAGTTGTCCTTAAAAGTTACGTTGACCCTTAGTATAAGACCAGACTTAGTGATCTAGGGTAGCATAATCATAAGCAAAGAGTGGTGTCTCACGTATCATTATTAAAAGTTAGTGAAAGGGTGAAAGGAAATATGTGGGGGTTGGTAATGAGTCTAAATAATGCATGTATTCTTTAAAAATTTATTTTATATTCGTGTATTCTGATTGGGGTCAACTGATAAGTCTTACCAATACGTGTAGTTTATACTGATGCTACTCTTGTTATACCTTTTTGGGGTAGTATTTTATAGGGATCAGTGTTGGTCTCATGGTTATTGCGGTACTGATCCTTCAACATCTTCACTCCTCTTACTCATGGTGGATGATGTTTTATAAAAATATAGCACTTTCGATGCTTAAAACTATAAAAATATGCAAGTTTCTTAGGTTGTTTTGTTAGATATGATGTGTTTTGGGTATATTTTGCAGGAAACTAGGTATTGGATGCTAAGTTCGTGAAAAATATGAAAAATGGAGTTTTTGGCTACTTATTTGATCAGTTTTTCGTATTTGTGATATTTTTTAGAGGTACGTGACCAACGCATGTGATGAAATTTGAAGTTTGAAAGCTTGGTTGCAAGTATTGGAAGGCCTGGCATTTATCTATGTCTATTTGTGGACCTACATGTGGTCTATATGAGACTAAGGTAAGTACCAGAATTAAAGATCCAGAGAGTGGGAGAGTTGAAAAAAAAACTTACAACACCTACCAATGTCAACATGCGGATCGCATGTAGCACATGTGGACCATATATGAGTAGAGTAAGTGCCAGAAATCCAAAGTCCCAAAAGAAGAAGGTAAAGGAAATTTTTTTGGTTTTTACCCATGTCTACATGCGCCCAGGGTCAGGCCACATGTGGTATATGCGCCCAAGTCCAGGCCACATATAGACGCGGGTAAGTGGTCATCGACATTTTTTTGTCCTTTTTCATCCAGAATTTGATTTTAGAGTTTCCTCATGTACTATAAATACCCCTTATGTGTTTTTTAGTAAGAGTTACGTAATCTTTATACGCACAAACATATATTTGATTCTGAGATCCATCTTTGGTCTTGAAATTATTCTGTAATGAGTTTGGTTGTTAATTAAGTTAAAGCTTTGGTTTTTTCAGTTGTTGATTATTGGGTGACTGTTGAATGCTTTCAAACATGAATTCATTTAATCCTTACACAATCATAAGCGGCTAATCTCTTTTAGCTAGGGTTGTGGGAACCCTGGCTACATAACAAAGTAAGGGAAGTGTTCAATCCTTCTAGAGTATTATTGTTACATAAATTATGATTTTCTTTTCTTAGATTATTGTCTTAACGGTTTCAAATTTTAGGATCCAGCCTGTATTTACTATAAATTTGAGATAAAGGTAGAGATTAGGAGAAAAAAATCACAATGGTAATTTGGGATTATTGTCAGTATAAGCTTACTTTTATTATCTTCTTAAGCTTGTTAACTTCCATCTAATCAACTTGAGACCAAGAAGAGATAGTTGTAACTCGGGTCCAAGGTAAGGGTTAGTAATGAGCACTCTGAGATCAAGAGAAGATGAATGAAATTTATAAAGTAGTGCAAAGAGGCAGTTGGTGATAACTATCTAAACAGACTATACATGTACGACAATTATATAGTTGGATTGATCATGAGAAGCTAACTGAGTTAGAAGCCAGGGAGAACATCGCCTTAGTGTTCGTCGATAATTGAATTAGAACCAGAGTTAATATTTGCGACTTTTTTTATATAGTCACTTTAAATGCACCATTTACTTTCCAGTTCTGCCCGTCAACTACAACAGTTAAGAGCCATAGTTCCACGTATTCCCTTGGGATTCAACCCTAACCTTTGTTGGGTTACCGTATTTGACAATGATCATATAATTTTCATCTTGAAGATATATCTTGCGCATGACCAAAACTTGGAGTTGTTGCCGGGGAATATGTGTAGAGTTGTAAATTGAGGTTGTTATAGTTTTCGAGTCTTTTTGTTTTTGGTGTTAGTTGGGTATACACCAACATATGCCAAGCACATGGAGTAGAGGAAATACCTTACTCCCATGAAATCCTAATCTAGAAGGAATCCTTGAAACACCTCAAACTTTTTCCCATACAAATTTCTCAAGTTTTGAGCATTTTGATCATCATACGACTCACACCATGCTAGTCGTATGGTGTGGATACAATCTAGGACCCTAGTTATATGTTGCCCAGTGTAATATTTGACAAGTTCTATTCAAGGTACCAGAAGTCTCCACACGATTCATATGTTCTTGATATGAGAGTTATAGTGTCTAACCGTATGTTGTCCAGTGTCTAGCCTTTGATATTTTACTTAAGGTACAACTTGAAGGGTACTAGTCTTATGGTGATAGAATGAGTTAGGCTAAGGAGTCATAAGTTGGACAGAATATGGTGTCCAACTTTCTAATCAAGTTACGAGTTGAGGTTATCACTCATATGATATGGATACGAGTTGATGGGTCCAACCATACCCCCTATGTTATTTTTACATCTTTTAAGCTGAGGGTATTTTGGATAATTCCCACCCCAAACCTTGAGGACCCATGTCTTATAACACTGTTTGTCCTTTCATTCTTCACTTTAGAAGATCAAAAAACTCTCACAATTCTCTAAAAACCTCTCAAGGATATTGGGCTAAGGTTTTTTCAAGGTGGTCATCTAGAGGCTTAAGGATCAAAATCTCTCCGTAAATCTTTGTAACTCAGGCATGTGAATCTTCCCTCATTGTTAGTTTACTAAAATCATGTATTTTAAACATTATTTATGAATCATTAATCATGGGTTTGAAAACCATGGTTGACGGTTTGAATGGATAATGTTGAGTATTATTTTCTCATGGTTTCAGTTGTGATTATACATGTTTTGATAATAGTTTGCACATATGGGTGCTTATGAATTGTGATTTAAACTAAGGGGGCATGATTAACCCTAACTTGATGGTTCTTGTCTTGAATAAAGGTTTGATAATGGTATGCCCTCAACCTGCTTGTGAAAATGTCAATGAGAAGAATCTTGTCACATATGAATTGTGTTTTGAACTAAGGCATTAGGCTATGAATATTGTTGATTGGTAAATAGTTTTACGAAGGCCTTATTGGCCATAAATTGATTTGAATTATAACCTTGGTGGTTTAATTGGCTAAATAGGTTCGTGTCCATAAATATTGAATTGCATTAATATCTTGGTTTAGACAATGGGTTTGAGTCCCAAAGTTGATTTATAATGGTTATGGCATGTTATACACTTGTAAGTGGGGTTGGTATGTCAATACCAAAAGAATGCCTTTGGTAAGTAAATGGATTAATAGTTGTGTATGTATGTAATGAATGTTTTAAATTGGGCTTTAAAGTAGGATGTGTAGACAGTCCATGAAAGTAGAGTCCAAAGGACTAACACTGAAAACCGTGCTAGCCAGTGTGGGTATTTATATTACCAGGAGGTTTGAGTCCCCCGAATGAATATATGAATGGGAGGTTCCAGTCCCCCATATTGTATAAATTGGTGTTTAAGGCACCTTGATTACGCTGAGAGATTTGACCCCCTTATAATGGAATATACAGTTATGGATATTTTCTGGTTCATACAGCTACAGGCACTGGGGCCCTTCCATCTAGAGGAGAGCTGGGCCCATATATCCCGTGGGTGCCTTGTTATATAATGGTTATGCAACACAGCCCAGGTTAAGGTTTTTAACGTGCATGCTAAGCCTTGTTCCTTATCCCGACATAATATACATATGTATATATGTATGCATGTGATTGGATATGATGATGTTACTTGGTTTTAAATGATGGCATTATTTTATTCCTTTATCCCTGAGTTACATGCTACCTCTCTAACTGTTAACCATCGCCGGGCGTTGTATCCCTACATGATGCTGGTCTTGTAACTTCTTCTACTTTACCTGTGGAGTGATCAGGTGTTCGAGTGGTTCATGAGTTGACATTGAGTGGTGATATTCCATACTTCGAAAGGCTTCATTTCATAGTCTTTATATTCTATGTCTTAAACTTGTTTAGACTTTAGTTTTGGCTATTGTCGGGGACATGTCCCAACATTTTATTGACTTCAGATTGTAGAGGTTTTGTTGGATTACTGTGGACTTTGGTGTGTTGGTTGGATTTGATACTTGGCGATGAACGGTTATCCGATTGTCGGTGGTTGGTATAGACTTATCATGAATTGTCATTAGTTTTATTTCTTCATTATTTTGTTATATGTTAGAAGTTATCCAACACTTATGATTATTATACTGGTTAGGTTAGGTGAAAAGGGTGATCTCTGGTCCATATGGGACTTGACATATCCGTCACTGCCAGGCCCTAGTTCGGGTCGTGACAAAATTGGAATCAGAGCCAAGTTCATGATCAATTGGGTGTCCACAAACCTAGGTCAAGTAAAGTATCTTTTATGGGTGTATAGTGCACCACACTTATAAAATATAGGCTACGAGACATTTAGGAATGTTTTTCTTTCTTGTTGTCTTACTTTGAGCTATAAATTCTATGGTCTTAGATTCCTTTAATTCCCGCTTCTTCGTATTTTCAAATCATGCCTCCCAAATGATGTGAAGCTTATGGGGACTCCTCTGTTCCATAAGAGGATACTGTTGATGGTACACATCCTGTTTATGGGGTGTAGACTTATTCTAGGGTTTAGTCCCTGATTGCTTTGCTGGAGTTCCACTGATCCCCTCTAGCCCTCTTCGAGCTCCTCAGGCAAACATAATAAATGTTGAGTTTTGTCAGTCTATTCATATGTTGGCTTAGTTTGTAATTTCTAAGTCTAAGTATGGTTCTTCTATTACTCCATCTTCTAAGTCTAGAAGGGTTGGCCAATTCATGAGGTTGAGTCCTTCAAGTTTTAATGTTGTTAAAGTTGAGGAAGATCCTCAAGCTTTTATTGATGAGATGGTAAAGATCTTCTGAATTATGCATGCGTCTGATGTTGAATGTGTGGAGTTCGCTGCCTACAAATTGAAGGATGTGGTGTACTAGTGGTACGAAGAGTGGGAACAGTCTATGGGAACTAATGTTGATCCTGTATTATAGGATGACTTTTCAGTGCCTTCTTGGATTGTTTCTTTTCTTAGGAGTTGAGGGAGGCCATGGCAGAGGAATTTGTTAACGTGAAGCAAGGAATAATGACAGTCAAGGAGTATGCATTGAAATTTCTTCAGTTGTCCAGGTATTCTCCAGATTTGGTGCCTAGTATGAGAGCTAAAATGCATAAGTTTGATTCTGGGTTGTCCCATGAGTTGATTTTGGAGAGTAAGGATGTCTTATTGAACAAGGATATGAATATTTCTCATCTTTTGGTTTATATGTAACAAGTTGAGAAAAAAAAAAGAAGCAGGATGAGATTTTCTGATTAATGTGGAGGCCAGCAGCAGAGTGGTAGAGATAGGAGAAAGTGGCCTAAGAAGAAATGGGGGAGTTCAGGTTCTTTATCTACAAGTAGTACTCCTTACCCGAAGCCACTGGGTGATCTTTTCTCTAAGCATGGTGAAGGGTATAGGACGCAGGGTGCCTAATATCAGTTTTCATCGTATTTTTGGCACTTGTTCTAGTGTGGTTTAGGGACTAAAGTGAGTCTTAGTACAACCTTTCACCCACAGTCAATGGGCAAGCTGAAAGGACTATTCAGACTTTAGAGGATATGCTGCGAGCCTGTGTGATTGACTGTGGTGGTAGTTTGTTCGGCAATTTTTGTTTGATTGAATTTTCCTATAACAATAGTTACCATTCTAGCATTGGTATTACCCCATTTGAGGCATTGTATGGTAGGAGGTGTAAATCTCTTATTGGGTGGTTTGAGGTTGGTGAAGCGGAGATGTTTGGCCCAGATTTAGTTCACCAAAGCTTTGGAGAAGGTGAAGGTGATTTGGGATAGGCTTAAGACCGCCCGAAGTTGCCAGAAGTCCTATACGAACATGAGATGAAGGCATTTGGAGTTTGAGATTGGAGATTATATGTTGTTGAAGGTGTCTCCCATGAAGGGAGTAATGCGGTTTAGAAGGGAGGGGAAGCTCAATCCCCGCTATGTTGGATCATATGTGGTGTTGATAAGGGTTGGTAATATTGTGTATGATTTGGATTTTCCCTCTAGCATGAGTTTCATTCATCCGGTATTCTATGTGTCTATGTTGCGGAAATGCGTGGCTGATACTTCATTGGTTGGTCCTTTAAAGAACATTGGTATTTTGGATTCCTTGTCATATAAGGAGGTCCCAATGAGGATCTTGGATTAGCAAGTTAGTCGATTGCGAATGAAGGACGTGGATTCGGTAGAGGTTCTATGGCAAAACCAAAAGTCTGAGAAAGCTTCATAAGAAGTCGAGGAGGACATGAAGTCCAAGTATCCATTCCTCTTTTCGAATCATGCTTGATATATGTATTACTCTTAACCTCCTTGTTTTTTATCTTTGTTAATGGTGGATTGTGAATTCCTTGGCATGCTATTTTCTATCTTAAAGGTAAGAGTAGAGAAGTTTGAGGGTTTAATTGTGCTTGTATTGCCTTTTTCCATCATTCGAGGATGAATGATCCTAAGTGGGGGAGGCTGAAACACCCATAACTTTGGCCCTTGCAAATTTCTCAAGTTTTGAGCCTTCTAAACATCATACGACTCGCACTATGCTAGTCATATGATGTGGATACAGTCTAGGACCCTAGTCGTATGTTGGCTAGTGTAATATTGGCTAAGTTCTATTCAAGGTACAAAAAGACTCCACATGAGTCGTATATACTTGATACGAGAGGTATAGTGCTTAATCGTATATTGTCCAGTGTCTACCCTTTGATGTTCTACTTAGGGTACAACTTGAAGGGTACTAGTCGTATAATGATGGTACTAGTTAGTCTAAGGAGTCAATGTTGGACAGAATGTGGTGTCCAACTTTCTAATCAAGTTACAAGTTGAGGGTACCACTCGTATGATATGGATACGAGCTGAGGGGTCCAATTGTACCCTCCTGCGTTCTTTTTATAGCTTTTAAGATGAGAGTATTTTTCACATTTCCACACCAAACCCTTACAACCCCACATCTTATAACACTTTTTGGCCTATCATTCTTCACTTAAGAAGATCAAAACACTCTCACAATTCTCTAAAAACCTCTCAAGGAGGCTAAGGTTTCTTCAAGGTGGTCATCTAGAGGCTTAATGATCAAAATCTCTCCATGAATCTTTGTAACTCAGGCATATGACACTTCCCTCATTGTTAGTTCACAAAAATCATATATTTTCAACATTGTTTATGAATCATTAATGGTGGTTTTGAAAACTATGGTTGAGGGTTTGAATACATAATGTTGAGTATTGTTTTCTCATGTATTCAATTGTGATTATACATGTTTTGATAATAGTTTGCACACGTGGGTGATTGGGAATTTTTATTTAAACTAAGGGGTCATGGTTAACCCTAACTTGATGGTTTTTGGCTTGAATAAAGGTTTAATAATGGTATGCCCTCAACCTGTTTATGAAAATATCAATGAGAAGAATCTTGTCAAATATGAATTATGTTTTTAACTAAGGCATTGGGCTATGAATGTTGTTGATTGGTAAATAGTTTTATGGAGGCCTTGTTGGCCATAAATTGATTTTAATGGTAACCTTGGTGGTTTAATTGGTTAAATGGGTTCAAGTCCTTTAATGCTGAATTGCATTGATGTCTTGGTTTAGACAATGGGTTCGAGTCCCAAAGTTGATTGGTAATGGATATGGCATGTTTACGTTTGCAAGTGGGATTGGTATGACTATACCAATGGGATACCTTTAGTAAGTAAATGGATTAATGGTTGTTTATGTGTGTAATGGATGTTTTAAATTGGGATTTAAAGGGGATGTGTGGCCCGAGTCTAAGGAACTAACACTAAAAACCGCACTAGTCGGTGTGGGTTTCTATATGACTAGGAGGTTCGAGTCCCCCGAATAGATATATGAATGAGAGGTTCGAGTCCCCTATATTGTATACCTTGGTGCTTAAGTCACCTTGATTATACCGAAAGGTCTTAGTCCTCCATAATGGCATATACTATTATGGATATTCTCTGGTTTGTGCGGCTACACGCACTGGGGCCCTTCCAGTTAGGGGAGAGATGGGCCCGTATAGCCCGTGGGTGCCTTGTTATATGACGGTTATGCTACACATCCCAAGTTAAGGTTTTCAATATGCATGCTAAGCCTTATTCCCTATCTTGGCATAATATGTGTGTGTGTGTGTTATTGCATATGATTATTTGACTTGGTTTTGAATGATAGCATTATTTTATTTCTTTATCCCTGAGTTACATGCTAGCGCTCCAACCTCTAATCATCTCCGAAAGATGTATCCCCATCCAATGCAAGTCCAAGAACTTCTTCTACTTTACCTCCATAGTGATCAGGTATTTGAGTTGTTCATGAGTTGACGTTGAAGTGTTGATCTTCCATACTTTGGAAGGCTTCATTTCTTAGTCTTTATATTCTATGTCTTAGACTTGTTTAGACTTTGGTGTTTTCTATTGCCAGGGGCACGTCCGGATATTTTATTGACTTCGAATTGTAGAGGCTTGATTGGATTACTGTGGACTTGGGTATGTTGGCTGGATCTGATGCTTAGCGACCAACGATTGTCCGATTGCCGGTTGTTGGTATAGACTTATCATGAATTATCATCAGTCTTATT
Source organism: Capsicum annuum (assembly GCF_002878395.1). Classification (NCBI taxonomy): domain Eukaryota; kingdom Viridiplantae; phylum Streptophyta; class Magnoliopsida; order Solanales; family Solanaceae; genus Capsicum; species Capsicum annuum. Next base: position 117,549,042 of record NC_061113.1, on the reverse strand, counting down.
TCTTCATTATCTTATTATATGTTAGAATTTATCTGACAATTGTGGTTGTTGTAATCGTTATATTAGGTGAAGGGGGTGATCTCTGGTCCACATGGGACTTGAGATACCCATCACGACCAGGCCCTGGTTTAAGTCGTGATAATCCTGCAAACCCCTTCCTCTTGAAGGAGTTTGGGACATTATTGATCGACAGACTAAGGATCTGTTAGAACAAGCTACTAATCAGAGAAGAGAAGAAAATGCTTAGGACATAGCTCAGGAGTTAAAGTTAGTTATGCAGAGGCAGGAAGTAGATTGCCGAGTAGCAATTGATTGTAATTAGAACAGTGTTAAAGGTGGTTGTGCTCAAGTTATCCCAGCATATCAGTAATTGAAGCCCTATGAGGATGATAAAGAGGATATGGGGTATGTTGAGCCGATAGAGACTTGAGTTATTATTTCTCCAGTCTTTCCCCCAAATGTCAAGTTTGATATCTTTAGTTCTATGATCCATCTCTTATACTGAATGGTTGTGTTTTCGGGGTTGACTACAGATGACACAAAGATGCATCTAGCCAATTTTACTAGGATATGCACTTCGTATACCATTCCTGGGGTGAATCAGGAGGTGCTTAGACTGAGGTTGTTCCCCTTCTCACTTATAGGAGAAGCATTTTTATGGCTGGGTAAACTTCAAAGAAGCTCTATCACTATGTGGAATGAGTTATACAGACAATTCTTGCCAAGGTTCTTTCCTCCATCTAGGGTGTTATAGCTGAAGGACGAGATTTAAAATTACAGGAAGCTGCAGTCATAGTCTATGTACGAGGCTTGGTTCTTGTTCAAGAAGAAACTTAGCATGGTGCCCAACCATCGAATTTTAGGGACAAGTTTGTTGGAGATATTCTATAAAGCCCTGATGACAGCACTCAAGCGCACATGCAAGTGTACGTGGTTTACCAAGTAGTAAAGTGGACTTTAATAAAGCCGAGTATCTATCCCACAAGGACTTGCTTTAATAACGATTCAATTCTAGTTTAACGTTTAGATTAATTTGATGCAAAGGTAAACAAAAAGAGAGTTTTGAATTTGTAACTAAAGAAAAGTAAATAAAACGTAAAATAAAGATCTTGAAACAATCAATGGATTAAAGCCCATGGTTAATACACTTTGAACAATCATACTATGTTATTGACCTTCATTCGTTAACTTTCTTATCTTGGTTGATGATTCGTAGGGTTAATTGCATGATCATAGTCTCCCAACCTCTAACCGTTTACCTAATTTGGACCTTACAACTACATCGTTTAGTGGGATGTACTAATCAAATTCAGTTTCTTAAGTTATCATCCTACGTTTGAATCAAGGCATTTAAGTAATCTCTGTCCTAGACACTAATTTGAATTCCTTATTTCATAAAAGAATACAAACCCTTTTTTGTTCATCTTCATGTTCTATCTCCCTATTCCCTCTCCCATGATCAAAAGGTCGGCAATCGATGTATTTTTTGGGTGATCAATCCTTCAAATAGTTAAATCATAGATAAACACACAACCAATATTGATAAGTAAACTTAAATGAACTTAATTCAAAACAATTGTACTCATGTTTTGGCTTTAACCATGGAAAGAGGGTGTTTACCCACGCATAGTCATAATTGTAATCACAAGGTTGTAATTAACAACTAAGAACATGAATGAGCTAAATTAAAATAATAAAAACCTAAAATTTGAATTTGTAGAAGCCCTTTAATTCTCCAAGATGTCCCCAGATCTTTAAAAACGTGTCTAATGATGTATTTATAGCATAAGTGTAAGCCAAAGCCATGTAGGAGTAGGAACTAACCAAGAATTGAGCAGTGGAGCGGAGGGGGCGCCACCCTGGGTGTTGCCCTGATCCAGCCAAGGCTAAGAATTTTGTAGAGCACTACTCCATCCAAGGATGATCCTGGTTTAGAGCCCCGATCCAGCTAGGGCGCCGCAGGATTATCTACATGATCTCTCTGGAAGTTGCTTCCAAAATTTTGGCTAAGTGTTGAGTCACATCTTCCATCCCTTGTCTTGTGGTGGTGTTTCTCTTTAATTTCCAGCTTATTCAATGTCAAAATATCATCATATTCAGATCACAAAGCTTCCTACATAATCACACACCATGAATTAGAAACAATCACAACACAATATCCATGACGATGAATCGAAACAAGAGCTAAGACTAGGCTAGTTCACATTGATCTTCAACTTATTGTTCCACCTCTACACTTAATCAAATTGAACTTTTCACATTACCAACAAGTTATTCCACTCATAATTACACATTTAAATAATAAATAACTCTTTAAACACAATAGAATCCAACGGGATCAACTAGACAAGCACCTAACTCAAGCTAGTAACGCTAGTTTCCACGATTGAACTCTAAATGACCTGTTTAAGTACAAACTTGTTTGGAATACACTTTGAACATTGTAATCACATATTTAACACTTCGATGAATATTTATCTCATTATAAAACCCATATAGAGTACAAATCATCTTCAAAACAACGCTAAAAAGACTAGAATAGTAATACTAGAATGCATAAATACACCCAATATCAGCTAACCATTAATTCCAGAGCCATGGAAGAGACTATTATGGAGGAGAATTTATAAGGTTTCAATGGGAGATAGCTTCTAGTATTATGGATTAGATCTTTCTAACTAACCGAGGATGGCAAACTCGAGAGTTTAAGAGAGGTTCAAACCCTTATGCCATTAGAGCTTCCAGTGAGCAAAAAGTAGTTACGAATGTTGTAGCTCAGGAGATTTCATTACTAAGTACTGATATTGGTGATTTGGCCAAGTATTTTGTGATAATAGATCCCAAAAAGGCTAATTCAATATGGTCCCAAGGTGCAGCCTCTAGAGTTCATGAGTTTGAGCTAGAGAAAGAGGCAAATTATCTCGATCAGCAGATAGCGGGTTTCCAAGCTCAATAGTGAGGAAACCAAGGCAGGAACTATTATGATGATAAATATAGAGATGGTGAATGGAGAAAGATAGATGATTACAAGGAGAAAGGAGACAAATTCATTCCACCTGGCAGACAAGATGCGGATTCAAGAATAGAAGAAATATTGTCTAAATTGGTGAAGGATCAAGAGAGTTAAGAAACTTGCCTTAAAGAACTTAAGGCTGATATATTCAGGATTGACCCAAAACTTTTAGACACATAAAACTTCTATTAAGCAGTTGGAGCAGCAATATGGGGAGATCTCTGCCACTTTAACTCACATACAGCCAGGTGCCCTTCCTAATGACACTATGTAGAATCCTCCAACACTAGTTCATTTTCTGGATATTAACACTAGAAATGGTATCCCACCTGATAATTATTGTGTGCCTACTACTGATAAGTCAAAGAAGGATAATATTATTGCTAACGAGCCACCTGAAGCAAAGTTTAAAAAGTTAACTTATAGTAATGATGATTATGAGTGTGAGGATGGTGATGAATGGGTCATAGATGAGCCTAAAGAAAAGATTCAACATTGTAGCATGGTTTCTATTGCACCAATTGTATAAAAGAAGGAGAACCTAGGGGCAGTTACCATCCCATGTTTTATTGGGCATTTTGATATCAATCAGGCTCTATGTGATTTGGAAGGTGGCATAAATTTAATGTCGCTAGTGATATATAAGGTGTTAGGGTTAGGAGAACTCAAGACTACATCTGTAAGGCTATTAATGGCTAACTCATCTATAAAGGATCCAGTAGATATTTTGTGTGACGTAGAATTAAGGGTGGCATCCTTTACATACCAAGCAGATTTAATGATTTTGGACTGTAAAGTGGATGCCAAAGCTTCACTTATCTTTAACAGACCCTTTTTATCCACTGGTGGCTTATTGATTGATATGGACTAGAAGGAGATCACTTTCAAACTAAATGATGAGTAAATAATCTTTAAGATATGCATGACATTATAATATCCAGACAATATATGAGTGGTAGTAGTGATGATTTTACAGATGATGATGTAGTTATAGCAGATGTACCTATTAAGGGAATATTAGATTTTGAAGCATTAGTAGCTGTAATTATGAATTTTGATAGGGACGGGATAGAAAATATGACAAAATACTTGGTGAATTGCAAGGTAAAGGTTCTTACACTTATGCTCCTACAAAGCTGGATTTTGATCTAAAAAATAGAATAACACAGCCTGCAAAACCATCTACTAAAGAGACACTAATATGGTAATTGAAGGCCATCCTATCTCACTTGCAGTATGCAATTTTGGGGATGAATAATACTTTACCAGTAATTATTGCGGCAGATTCGGTAGGATAACAGGTGGAAGAATTGATTCTATATTGTAGAAATTTAAGAAAGCTATTGGATAGACCATTCCAAAAATTATAGGGATTCCACCAAGTATCTGTACACATAAGATACAGCTTGAGACGGATAGCATTCCCAATATTAAGAATCAGAGGCGACTGAATACCCCTATGCAGGAAGTTGTGAAGAAGCAAAATAATCAAGTGGTTAAATGCAGTCGTAGTCTTCCCCATTACAGACAGCAAGTGGGTTAGCCCGGTTTAATGCGTGTCAAATAAGGGTGGAATCACAGTGGTTCCCAATGAAAAGAATGAGCTAGTGCTCATGAGTCCAGTGACCGGTCGGAGAGTGTGCATGGATTATAGGAAGCTAAACACTTGGACATAAAAAGACCATTTCCTTATGTCTTTCTTGGATCAAATGCTAGATAGATTAGCATGCAGGGGTTGGTATTGTTTTTTGGATAGGTACTTGGGATACAACAAATCACTATTACTCCTGAGGACTATGAAAAGACAACTCACTTATCCCTATGGGAATTTTGCATTCAAGAGAATGTCGTTTGGGTTATACAATGCTCCCACCACATTCTAGAGATACATAATGCCCATATTCTCAGACATGGTGGAGGGCATAATCAAGTTATTCATGGACGATATTTCAGTAGTTGGTGACTCGTTCGATGACTGTTTGGCCTATTGGACCATGACATTGCAGAGATTTGAAGAATGCAGCTTGGCATTGAAATAGGAAAAATACCACTTCATAGTGAAAAAAGGTGTCATTCTCAGGCACAAGATCTCCAAACATGGTATTGAAGTGGACACAGCTAATATTGAAGTAACTGAAAAATTACAACCACCAGTCTCAGTCAGAGGCATGCGGAGTTTTCTGGGTCATGCATGCTTCTATAGAAGGTTCATCAAGGATTTCTCTAAAATTGCAAGTACTTTATGCAAGCTTTTGGAGGAAGAGATAAAATTTTTGTTTGATGATGCGTGTCTTAAGGCCTTCAAATGCCTCAAGAAGCATTGATTTCAGCACTAATCATTGTGTCTCCTAACTGGTCGGCACCTTTTAAGGTCATGTATGATGCAAGTGGAGTGTCCTTGGGTGCTTTATTTGGACAAATAAGGGATAATATCCTTTATTCCATTTACTACGCCAGTAAGGCTTTAAACCCCACATACAAAAATTATACAGTTATAGAACAGGAATTATTTGCAATAGTTTATTCCTTTGAGAAATTTTGGTCTAATTTGATTAGGACTAAGGTCATAGTTCATACTAACCATGAAGCATTGAGATATTTGATATTGAAAAAATATGCCAAATTGAGATTGATTCATTGAGTTCTCTTGCTACAGGAGTTTGATTTTGAAGTGAAGGACTGAAAAGGAACAGAAACCAAGTTGTAGATCACTTGTCTAGACTTGAAGATAAGGAAATGCACAAGTTAGGGAATGAGCTTAATATAGATGACAAAATTACAGATAATAGGGTCTTGGAAGCATCTCAGTACCTAATTCCCTAGTTTGCTGATTTTATAAATTATTTGGCAAGTGATCTTGTCCCAGAAGACCTATCCTTCCAGCAATGACCAAAATTTATGCATTAGGTAAGGATGTTCTTTTAGGATAAGTTGTATCTATTTAGGGTTTATTCCGATGGTGTGATTTGAATATGTATCCCAGATATGGATATGATAAGCATTTAGGTAGCTTGTCATTCCTTACTAGTTGGGGGTCATCATAATGGTACCCACACAGCCTACAAAATTTTACAATATGGGTTTAGTGGCCTACAATTTACAGGAATGCTCATGTGGGTTTTACCGGCCTATAATTACAAATATTCTCATGATTTTGTGCAAGCTTGTGACCAGTTTCAGCGTCAAGGCAACATTTCACAGCACTAGAAACTCCCCACAACACTCATTTTGGAGTTGGAGTTGTTTGACGTATGGGGGATTGATTTCATGGGACAATTCATGAACTCTTATTGCATGCGGTATATTCTGATGGTAGTTGACTGTGTGTCAAAATGGGTGGACGTAGTTGCGCTTCCAAACAATAAAGGTAGAAGTGTCACCTCCTTTTTGAAGTAAATTATCTTTTATTGATTTGACACCCCACGAGCAATAATTAGTAATAGTGGGTCTCACTTTTGTAACTAGTTTTTTAAGGCTCTGCTTGATAAATATGGTGTAAGGCATAAGGTGGCAACACCTTACCATCCTTAGACAAGTGGGCAAGTTGAGGTTTCCAATAGAGAGATCAAGTCCATATTGGCAAAAACTGTGAATGCCAACTGGTCAAGAAAGTTAGATAATGTATTATGGGCCTATCGGATAGCCTATAAGACTCCTATAGATGCCTCCCCATACCATCTCGTATACAGAAAGGAATTGCACTTTCCAAATAAACTTAAGCAAAAGGCACTAGGGGCATTGAAAAAGGCTAAATTTTGAATGGCGTAATGCAGCGAACTTGAGGTTGGGCAAGGTGAATGAGTTAGATGAATTTTGTCTCTATGCAAATAAGAGCTCTGCTATATACAAAGAAAGAATAAAGATATATCATGACAAGAAAATCGAGATAAAAGAGTTTAAACTCGGTGATTTGGTATTGTTGTGTAACTCAAGACTCTATTTTTCTCCTAGAAAGTTGAAGTCTAGATGGTTCGAACCATTCAACGTGATTAGGGTATACACTTATAGTGATGTAGAGCTAAAATAATATGGTGAGATTCCATTCAAACTGAATGGGTAGCATGTGAAGCACTATTTGGGAAATTATGAAGAAGTGAAGGTAATTGAGGAGATTAGCCTTGGTGAAGTCTGAGTAGCCAAAGCAGCTGAGTCATGCTGCAACGTTAAATCAGGCGATTCTTGGGAGGCAACCCAAGGTACACACATGCTTAGTGCATCCCAAGTATGTCCTCATTCCTTTTTTTTTATAGTATTTTAGTGCATTGAGGATAGTGCATATTTTTTAGTTAGGGGTAGGGTATACCATAGCCGCCGTAGGTTTTTGTTGTCGTGCTTCTATTCCTATTGGCCGCGGTATAGTTGTAGAATCGGCAAGTCTAGGGTAAAATTTATGTCATATTGTGTCTTGTTTCATATTGTATTTTGTGTAATTAGGATATTTTTAAGCATTTGGGACAATTGTCATGTTTTTATTAATTTTTGTGAAAAATGATGCCCCTTCAAAATTTTAGAACTGTGTAAATGCATATATGAGTGAACATTGTGGATTTTGTTATGACATTAGAATTAGGGACATGATAATCACTTGCTAACAATTGCATGAACCAGATAAGTAATAGATTGTAATATTGAGTTGGTGTCATATGTGTGACATGATACTTAGTTCCTTTTCGGTGTTGAATTGCCTGGTTAGTCTTGCCTAGGTTGTAGGATAGTTGATTCGAAAGGATCATAGGCTGTTTTTTATTTTAGTCCACTTTTATCCAAAATGACCTTCCCAGTGTGAATTAGTATCCCTTGATCCTTATTTTGAGCATTATAGCCTGCTTTTCTTGTTTTCACCTTTCACCTTTGATAACTCTCAACTCACTCCCATATTTGATGGGTGAGGCGGTCGTTGTCAAGTAACCCAATTTGAATTAGGTTCAAATCTTGAGGAGCGAATTAAAGACTTCAAATACTAAGGGTGCTCAAATTACTACGAGACTACCCAGAATACTAGCAAAAATGACATGTAAAATAAAATGGAGGGATTTGTTTGGGAATTCTTCACAACAAACTTTAACAAGCACTTGGTGAATAAAAATTTTAATTAGAATTCAAGATTTGGAGGAAATCTTGGGATTATGTCTATCTAGAGGTAATGCATATGGATTGATGTTGGTTCAACATGAAATTTTAGTTGTTAACTAAAGGATAGGCCAGGTCGAAGTTCATTGGGGTCAATCTTTCAACAAAACCACAATGATTTCACCTGTTGTCTCTTTCGAGTACCTAACAAGTGTACACATTTTCATAATCACCCAAAACCTCAATTTAGCTTCCCTATTTCTAGGATGATGTATTTGACATGATTTACATTACCAAAACACTTATTTCAAGGATGATGCTCAATTTTCCACCATTGCCTTGTCTCCCTATAACCCTCGTTAAAGATTCTTATAGGTTACCTAATGTTCACCTTCATCCCTCTTTCGATAATGATAAAGGGTTTCTAGATCTTGGGACTTTCATCCATCAAACCTATTTGGATATTTGGGGTTTTCACCCATCAAATTCCAACCCATAAGCTCAAGCAATGGTAAAACCCATCCTTAATAACTAAAATCCATGCAAACACAATAATACCCACACACAATTACACTCTAGTTCAATATAATCCTAAGACTAAATTACTTAACTGCTGATGAAAAAAGTAAAGAGAGATATACCATAACGATTATCCAAATCTTTCATTCTTCACAAAAATCCTAAGAAATTTAGCCTCCAAAGTTAATTACACACTTGCCCAAATTAGGGTTTCAAGTCTAGAATTCCAAGATATCTTATGAGCTAAGATATCCTAAAGAAGAAAGGGTGTTTGTTTAAAGATAACTTGGAATGCGTCTAAGTAATTTTACAAATAAGCCCCTGGGTATATTCCCGCTTAACTGCGATCGCGCACGATTGTATACGACTACGACCATGTGATTGCGGTTGTGAGCCGCAGCCACGTCGCTCTAACTATTTTGACTGACTATAACTGCGGATAGAGAACCGAGGTCACGGTAACCAAGGATGATTTAGTCCAGGTCTTTGACTGCTCTCTTCTTTGCTCCCCTTTTATCATTTTCAACTCTAATCTATATCTTTTTGGTCTCCTCAACTCTATGCTTGCAAAAAGTGGATATTAGTTCATCTAACCATGAATTTTGTCTCATTTATTCATTCAAAACAAGGTAATGTGCACGAATAATGAGTGAGAATGAGTAGTAAATTCACCACTCATAAACACCCCCAACTTAAGACGTTTCTTGTCCTCAAGAAACACTACCACTTACTATGAGATAATTTCATATGTATGCGCTTTTTCAATCACTCAATGATCATGAAGACTCAAACTAGATTGCTACCGCAAAAATCTTTTTACACATGGACAAATAGATTTTAACAACTCCCCTCATCATAAAATGGAATAGCAAAGAATGCAATAGACTTCAAGGAGAAACCATGTAACAACTACTAACACTATAGAAATGGCTCACATGTTGACTTCAAACATGCAATACCTCTGATTATCTCATTGTGCGAGTATGACAAATCACCCACGTCAACTAGTTCACATACCTCCTCACAAAAAAGGAGAAATTCACACACCTATCTACCAATCATGCAACAAGGAATGTTAAATACAACCACTCGCTCTCTCAAGAAATTCTCCATGTTAACAAGTACCATGCCATAAGCTTGCCCCTATTTTTAATCACCACTAAAATTACTACACTTGGTAGGAATCACAAAGGGCTTATTGACTAAAATAGAAAACTAATAACAAATAACTAATCCATGCAAACGTGGGCACCATCAAGGTGCCTGAATATTATAACCCAGATAAAATAAAGATAAGAATTATCCAAAAAACTTAGAAAAATATGTAGAAATATCAATGATGCAGGCCTAAATTAAATGAATAAGAATAAGGAGACACCCCCAACTGAAAAGATAGCAGTGTCCCCACTGCATAAATAATCAAGGGTAAAAAAGATAGGGGTGCTCCCTGAAACTACATCAAGGGTTGCTATCACCGTTGGACTCTGAATCACCACTCTCTTCCTTAAGATTGGACCACTCGACTGGGGACTCATAGTCACTGTCTACCCAAGAAGAAAGAAGTCAATATCTTGGCCTTAGAACCTTTAATAGGCCCTTTATGGCCTTCCATATCCCGATAAAGAATTCATCCCTCTTTTTCTCCCTTGTAACCATTTTCTCATGCGCGATCCGAAGGTCTCAATGTGACTCTGTCAAAGAAGAGTAGACCTTTTCAAGCTTATTAATGGTAGCTTCTTGCTTATTTTTGTCTTATTTGTTCTTCTCATGATCGGTACATGACACATAAGAATGATGAGTGGTGCAAGGCTCTCCCATTCCTGAGGGAAAACTAGACACAAGCTCTTTGATGGTAGCAATATTTACTCCAATATCCTCAAGGGGTCCCGTAGTGGTTGGCCTATAAGACTCAGGTTCACTGCATGCCATCTTTTCCAAGTCTATCTTTCTTTTCTTTCTTTTCTTTCTTTTGTTGGGTGCGCCCTTACCTATAATCCTCAAGGGGTAAATGGGGGCATTGGGGCACACCCATATATCACTATCATACTCGTCCACCCATTCTTTCCTGCAAAGCTAATTAATTAAAAATGGGTAAGAAGAGATACGTACCACCTTGGTTCTTAAAATGATCTATTTTATTATCCACGATTTGGCCAACATCTAGAGGTATGTTATCTAGAATGCACGCAACCATCCTTGCATGTAATTCTGGGACTATTGGCATGTGGGTGCAAGGAGAAACTCAGATACAAATGATGTGCAACCATATTCGAGCCTCATAGGTGAAGTCATTCATGGAAATATTGCTTTTAGTTTTGGTCCATGGGACTACCCTTATGTTGTGTCAACCAATTCCCCGATTTACACCCATTTACTTTGAATTCACCTATATGTGCCTGCTTGAGCCCATAAATATCATTGATTTTCATAGCCCTAATTTTCACCGGCTTTCCCCTAATATTGACAGTCATATTGAGTGGGTCCAAAAAAGAGACTTCACCGATGTTTGCATAGAATTCACGGACCCATTGCTTATTTGCAATGCATGAATTTAGGGTGAAGCACTACCACCCTATGGTTTTAAGTTTGTCATGAAATACCAATAGTTTCACTAGCATATTATCCAAGCAAATTCCTCTCTCCAGGAGCATCTTTGTCCTTAGAAGATACCTGTAGTAAAGAGTATGGCACTCGGATGCCATGAATCGAATGTGATCATACTTATCCATGAGGTTGTCCTGAAAGCACTAAGCAGACATTATATCTTTCGATGACATTTTAATAATGCAAAAGGCGCTAGATTGATCACTAGAGTTTATTGGACTAGGTTCTTGGTATTGGTAGACTAAAAACTAGAAATGCAGGAATTTTTGGCATGGAGGGAAGTTGTCCTCAGTTACCACAATCACGAGTCAGGACTGCATTCGTGTTACCGCGATCACGATCTATGACTGCGGTCATGCTACCTAAGGTTGGTTCTGTGTCAGCTCTGCATGTACAAATTTCTTCCAAATTTAGGCTACTAGTATGTTCTACTATGTGAAAGCATATGAAGATCATTGGAACAATACTAACAAGTGTACGAATTCCCTTTAGAAAGCAAATATAGGTATTGAAAGTTCATTAGAGCATTTTATGGAACACTTGGTGTGCATATCTCATTGGTCTACCTATTTCATACATAATAGGGTACTTATGATTTCCCCCACTTGTGTGCACATCTTAATCAAATAACCAACATCACACCAATACCAAATATGACAACGTGGAAAGCATAACAATTAAAATTTTAGGCCCTTCTTAATCATGCATTCTATGGCCTATTTTCACAAGTAAAAGCATGTAGTTATGTCACCAGAGTTTTTATGTAACGGAATGCAAGGATGTTTGAGCTCACAAACTTGACCAGAAATTAGCCTAAATTAGAGAGTACAATCTTTAAAAGAGAGTGTGAGAAAAATGAGGGAAACTAGGGGTTAAATGGCAGAAATGGCCACGACTGCAGTCAAGGGACTGAGATCACGGACACCCTCGTGACTATGATTGCGTTTGGGGAATGCGATCGCGGTAACCAAGAGCAATTATGCTCTCCTGTTTTCCCCTGTTCAATATTTTACTCAATTTTTCCACATTTCTTGCTATTCAACTTATTGATACACTCCATCGTACCATAATGCATGGGTTATTCATATGTAAAAGATAACATTTATCCTACAAAAACATAACAAAAAAAGATACAAGCCACTCTCATGGCATTTGTGGGATCCCATTCGACACCTCATCCATAATATCAGCTTTACTTTTAAGTGAATCATCAACTTTATTCCACATTTTAATCTTATTTTTAGCCCACTTTTTCCCAATAGATAAAGAAATATGTCATCAAGCAACTAATTCGACTGTGTCAAAGAAAAATATGGGCTTCAAAATGAAAATAATGGTTTGCTTTTCTATTACATGTAAATATAAAATTCAAAGAAAAAATTAACCAGTGGTATAGTTGTAAGAATTTAGAGGTTATACCTTTATAATATGATCGAAGATGCGGTTAAAGTATGTCATAGTTAAACTCTACCATTTCTCAAAGTTGATTGGAAATAAAGAGCAACCACACGCTAAAATTCCATAAAAGTACGAAAGCAGGCTGCGTACTTCCCCAAATGGTTCATCATAAAAATAAAAAATAAGCACGATACGTTCTTCACCTGTTAAATTAAGTACTTCCTTAGTTTTAACTTTGATTTTTTTGATAGTATTTCTTGAATTTGTTATAAGAAAAGAGATTGGGTAAAGCTATAAGAGACATTATATTGTCTTAGAAATGTCTGTTGAATATGTATTGATAGTCTGAAGTATTTACCTAGTGCACCTACAACCCAATACGTATTCAATTCATGTCTAGAACATTTTTGGGGTGTAGCCTGATCTATTGGAGTTAGTTGTAATAAATCTTGATTTGTTGGAGTCGAATGTGATGTAGAATGAACTAGTCGGGATGACTGTGATGAGTCTTGATCTTTTAGACCTAGATGTGATGTAGAGTGAACTGACCGAGATGGCTGTGATAAGCCCCGACCAACCGAATATTGATGTTATGAGTCCCAACCAATAGGAGATGGTTGTGATGAATTTTGACCAACAGGGGATGGTGATGAGTCCCGATGAATAGGAGATGGCTATGATGAGTCCCAAGCAACAGATGATAGTTGTGATGAGTACCGACCAACAGGAGATGGTTATGATGAATCCCGACCAATCAAAGATGGATATGATGTCAAGTGAACAAACAGAGATGGTTGTGATTCAGGAAAAACTGTTGGACCCAGATGTGGAGTGTCCTGATCTGTAGGAGCTGGATGGGATGCTGAATAAACTGGTCAAGATGGTTGTGGTGCATGCTGAATTAGCAGAGCCAGATTTGTTTTGACCAGCAAAGAAGGTCCTGATTTAGTACCTTATGATGTAGATACCGAGGGATCTAATTTTTGCTTTTTCTACAACTGCTTGAACCTTGGTATATCTGCAGTAAACAATGTAGTGTTTAGTAAGATGTATTAGGTATAACTGCCTAAGTATGACATATACATGAATTGGCCATTTTGAAGTAGTTATAGCTTCTTCCAGTAAATAATCAAATACATGAAAACATTACCCTCATACCCCTCACAAATATATTACTAGTAGGAACAAATACTGAACTTACTGTTCATTAATACAAGGTTTAAAAGGAAAAGAACACACACAACACACAAAGACAAACACAAATAGTTGCTTTACAGGAAAACAGAACAGTTTGGTTAAACCAGAAGTGGCCTGCCTTTAATTTTTAAATTTAGTAATATGTCTAATGTCAAGTTGGTAACCAGCAGATGGAGTGGCCATGTAAAGTGTATTAGCAACCAGCAGATGTAGTGTCCATTTAAAGTGTATTAGCAACCAGCAGATAGTGACCATGTAAAGTGCATCCATTTTCATCATAAATGTTGTAGCATACAATCCTCTAGTATATAAACATTAGACTCATTAGTTTATGAAGCCAAACCATGCCATCTCAATTTATTCATAAAGGCAATCAAGTGAAACAAAGCAAGCAGGCAATACAAACTCCAAAATAATGCACACACTGCTCCCCACAAGTGATAAAAAATCAGCAAAGTTTGGCACTACCAATGCAATAAAAGTCACTGCTAAAACCAATTCTCGTGCACCTATTATTTTTTATAAACTGGCAGGGAGAGAAAATAAGGATGTCATACAGTTAGGCATGGCATCAAGTGCAGTACTTATGAGAAATTCCCAACTTTACTTGAATGATGAAAATGGTGAATGGCAGAATAGAAATGATTCACAAGAAGATAAACCCAACAATTGGAGCAAAGGCGCAGACTGTAATGCTGATGGATGAAAATCTAGTAAGAATAATTGGAGTCAAGAAAACACTCATGGATGTAGTTGGAAAACGTCAAAACTACTACAGGAGGTAATGCTGATGATGGTAGGTGGAAAAATATTTGACTCTAAAAAGAGAGCGAGTGGAAGTAGTGGTGTAACCACCAGTTGGAATACTCTAGGAACTAGTTGGAAAATATCTACCGCTACTGGTGGTACATCGTCAGGGTGGGATCAGCAGATAACTATTAGTGAAAAGGAGGATCAGAATAGCAAGGAAACTAGTTGGAACCAGGGAACTGTATTAGGAAATACGAGCATAGCTTGGAATGCAAACAAATCTAACTCTGAGTATGTGAACAAATAAAAAAAACAAGTGATGGATCAAGCAATGAATGGGGTAAAGCAACCAGCTATTGTAAACAAAGCTAATTGCTACTGAACCCATATATTAGAGAATAGGGAATAGATATTCACAATAATAAATGAGATGAATCACAACTATGTTTAATAATACATATATAAAGCATTTCATCATTAGTATATCATGTACTTTTGGGAAGTGAAATTTAAAATCTAATGAGAAATTTTCTTGAAACTTATTGTTCTCTAGTTATGCCGGGAAAGCAATAATCAGCATGAGGTGTCACTACACGCCCTATTTTACTAAGAACTGCAAAGAGAAAAAACATGAAATTTTATCAAAGATGACATATTAACCAAAAACACAACACCTCTGATGATTGACGAAAACTATTAGAGGACAACTTTGACTATAAAATGCAAATTAAGTGAATATATATATTTTTTATGTGATAATTTATGAAGAAAGATGGCCATTTTATAGCAATTACGATAGGATAGCAACTTACCTATTCTACAAGGGGATACTGAATATTGTACAAGGCTATTATCCACATGTTGGAAACTAAATGGCCACATGGTTAAGATCCATAACTATCTGCTAGTTCTAAATGAGAAAGATCAAGAATTATATAAAGAATAAAGATAACTTTCTCAGCCAAAAGATAGTAAGTCTTGGAAAAAAACACTAATCAAGCGAGAAAAGCAAAGTGCCAAAGGAAACTAAAAAATAATGATATATCTATTCAGTCATATGTTTATCTATTGGAATTCGGACATTCTCGTAATCAACATCAAAAAAATTTCCAAATTCTTGTTGTTGGTATTGCTCATTCTTATATATTTTCTCTTCATCAACCTCTCCCATGTAAAAAAAATCTCTTGATTTTAGATGTACAACCACACTCCATTCTTTATAATTTTCATCATCAACATAGTAGACCATATTTTCTTGTGATGCTTCAATATATGGGTCATCATCCATATGATCAATGGTATGAATCAATCTGGAAAAGTTGACATAATTAAACTTCCAAGCATCTATTTTGAACCCTCTGTTCTGAGTAATGTCAGCCCACTGGCATTTGAAAAGAACAACCCTAAATTGGCCATATTAATTAAGCTCAATAATATCTTCCAACTTTCCATAATATGGCAGGTCTACTTATTTTGCATGTCTATTGCACTAGATGCACCACAAGAAGTGTTAGAGATAAGAAAAACTCCACTATTTTGAGTTTTTAATCCTTGTTCTCTAGACAAAGTTTGAAATTTGAATCCATTAATGTTATAAGCATTGAATCTTCTTGCATCTCGGGCTAGACCTTGTGCTAAGAACTTCATCTCATCAGAGATAGTATCTGCTATGTCTAGATTGATAATCTAAATATATAAAACACTTATATCAGAAATTATAAATTGATATATTAAAGTTATACCAAAAATATATTCTAATATCATTCACTCACTTACTTAGAAAACCAATCAGGCAACTTTTTACTAACTCTTCTCTCTACCTCTGTTGCTGAAACTTTTTAGCCTCTTGTACTTCTTTTGATGTAATCTCTAAGTTCACTATAAAGTCACTATAATTTGAAATTTTAATCTAATTACTCAAAACATATCTTACAAATCAAATCAATGTACATTTCTTACTCAATAAATGGCTTCACGGCCGCACAATTAAGTAACACATATCGATGAGCTTGTGTTTTCTCCAAATTAGTCATTGGTTCTGTTATGAAGCCTCCAATATGCTTACCTTGTTGAGGGAACATACTTGACTTTTTAGAAGCCTCATTTTGGCTTGGTT
This sequence comes from Capsicum annuum, assembly GCF_002878395.1. Classification (NCBI taxonomy): domain Eukaryota; kingdom Viridiplantae; phylum Streptophyta; class Magnoliopsida; order Solanales; family Solanaceae; genus Capsicum; species Capsicum annuum. Next base: position 117,532,375 of record NC_061113.1, on the reverse strand, counting down.
CATCATTTACACGTTTGGGTCGATTTAACCTTGACTCAATTTCCTCAAAATAACAAGAATAAAGAGTAAGAGCCTCTTCAACTATGTAACCTTTAGCTATGGAACCTTCTGCTTGTGATTTGTTCCCTACAAGGGACTTGAAATGGCCCAATAATCTATACCCAAAATATTAATGTGTAAGACAAAGCATTTACGTTGAAATACTACTACAAAATCTACTAAAATTATTTGGAATAATGAACATTTTACCTTTCAACAGAATACATCCAGCGATAATGTACTGGGTCACCTTTTTTTACCTTATCAACTAGATGAACAATTAGATGAATCATTACAGAAAAAATGATGGAGGAAACAAAATCTCTAATTGGCAAAGAGTTTGTACAATTTAATTTTGTAGCTTGTCTAAGTCTGCAAGACTTAAACTTTTAAATCAAAGCTGCCTAAAAAGGGAAGAAGACTCAACCAAAGTTGCAACAACCTATCTTGGAAGCACATTACAAATTGCTATGGGTAACAATTGTTACATAAGAATATGACAATCATGGCTTCTTAATCCAAAAAATTTTATTGATCCAAATCAATACGACGAGATATATTACTTAAATAACCATCCGACACTGAGATATTCTTTCATGTCTTGAGGAAGGCCACTTTCTTGTTCTTTGGAATTGCAAATGCAGCAAGTTTACACTTATCATTCTCATCGACCCAAAGATCACACCTTATGCCCATATATTGTAGATCTCTTTGGGCCTTAATGTGATTCTTTGCCTTTTCTTTATCATTTAACAAAGTGCATATAACATTGTCAAACACGTTCTTTTCAATATGCATCAGATCTAAATTATGAGGCAACGGATTAAACTCCCAATATGGAAGATCAAAGAATATGCTTTTCTTCTTCCATTGTTGAGTTGCATATTCCCAAACATTTTTTCCTTTATATTTGTTGCAACTCTGATTGTCTTCTAAATATGACATTGATATCTTTCACCTACTACAAAAATTTTCACCCAGATAAATTTTTTGGAGGGGACCTCTCTTCCATATTTCCATCAAAACAATGTCTCATCAGTCTAAATTTATGATTTCTTGCCAAGAATCTAAAGTGGCCAATGAACACCACTTTCTACTATGACAAAGTCGACAAGGTTCTGTATCTAAATTACAAGAAAGGCATACCAGACCAGTATGTGTGTTCCAACCATATAAGATATCAAGTCTAGGAAAATTGCTAATTGTCTACAAAAGAGTTGTTCATATTTAAGCATTTCATTCTTTGCTGAATCAAAAGTATCCATATCTTCACTCCATAACTCATTCAACTCATTAATAAGTGGTTATAGATACACATCTATGTTATTCCCTACTGTACATGGACCTGGAATGATCATTGAGAGGATAAAATTTAATTGCCTCATACACAACCAAGGAAGAAGACAGTATGGTAATGAAACCACTAGCCAAATGTTGTAGTTAGTACTTATTTCTACAAAAGGATTGAAACCATCACTAGCTAGTCCTAATTGAACATTTCTAGGATCAGAAGCAAATTTAGGATAATTTGTATTAAGCCTTTTCCATCACGACCTAAGCTGGGGCCCTGTCTACGATGAGCATCCTGAACCATGAAGGCCTGGGCGCCCCTTTCTATCTGGTAATCATGAACACAATTCATATAAAACAAGGAAAAATGCATAAAGTAAACAAAGAGAATCATGGTCTTGTTCTGAGTTTAATCTAACAATATGAAAAAAAATCCATAAGTATCTAAACAACATCTATATCAGTCTGTGAAATCTCTAAAACATTAGAAATTAACAACTTATCTGAAACTGGGACAAGGCCCTCAGTCAAACTTAAAACCAAAATAAAATAACAATGTTCTAAAAATAGGCCTTTCGAAATAAAGAAGGCTCACCAGCTGCACACTTCTATTTGATAAATCTATGGCTTAGAGGGGCCTCTGGACTGAGCCTTAGACCCTGAAATATAGAGGGTCAATACAAATGTACTGGTACACAGAGCAATTAAAAATAATGTATTTATATATAACATAAGTGAGAGCAATTCAGAAAACATTTTACATATAATATATGAAAACACATGGGCATACTATAAAGACCTTGAAACATTTATTTGAAATCATAAACCACCCTTTATGTTACTTCTGAGCTAGATGGTACACCCTACAATCTATAATTCCATGGGATATATGGAATCCGCCCTTGACTTGGCGGCAAAGCTTCCAATCCAAGTTTGTCAAAAGGATTAGAGTATCAGTATGGGGAGACATACAAGACCACACAGCATGGTTCCAGGATCCCCAATCAAATCAACATGTCATGGTAGTGCACAAGACCACAAAGCATGACTCCTAACCATATTCCTAAAGTGGGATGACATAAATCAAGGTAAACAAGACCATACACCATGGTACCATGACCCCATGCTGGCAAATCACGATTTCTAGCATTGAGTCTTTCAACTCATACTTTCTTCAAGTAACCATCTAACTCTCTTTAAGCCTATTTTTAACTTTTTATAAACATTCATCTTTCTAAATTCAAAATCTGGAAATCTGAATGAAAATCCGTATTCTCTTCTGTTCTGTGTTACCATGGAATTATCTATATTGGTATCGTCATACCAAATCCTGCAAGTCTTCTCTTTCAAAACATTATTTTTAGACCACCAAACTAGTCAAACAATATAAGAGAATGTGAAATTTGGTAACGCCCCGTATTTTCTTAGCATAATCTAAGTCCCAATACGTGAGTATTCATTTAAAATTTTTGAAATACTCATTATTTTTTAGTTTAGATCCTGTAATTGTATAGAAAATTCAATTAAATTTCCAATGATATAAAATTAGCCCAAATTCAATAACTAGGTAAGAAGTTATAGCGATTTTAAGTTTCAGTTGTTAGACCCCATTATTTTAACCCTAAGCGCATCACGGAGCTAGTCTAAGTGACAGCTGGTAATTTTAAGTGGAGGTGCACGATCTTGGTGCATCGCGCCAAAGGCCAAATTGGCATTTGGCAGTTTCCATTGTCTCTATGCGATTTCACCGGATCAGATGAACTTTCAGGTCCCAATCAGTGAAGGACCGTGATTCTTCCCGCATCATGCCACAAACCATTTTCCCAATTGTTCAATTCTAGTGGCTTGGCGCGATAGTGGCACATCGCGCCAAGGCAAAAAATTGGGATCTTCAGTTTTTTGCTTTCATTTTAAAATTGGTTCAGGGGTATTTGGATCTTTTTCCATGGCCCTAATTAACCTAAAACATGAAATTTAACCCCTAAACACCTTAAGTAGTCATCATTATTTCAAATCCATTCACAATTAAAAATCCCCCTTTCAAGAACAAGAAACCCTAGTTTTCAAATTCAAGGCCAATCTTTAAGAACTCACCAAAATTTCAAGAAATTCACTATCCCAGGTATGTTAGATGTTCATCCATGGATTTCTTTCATCCATGGAGTCCAAGTAACCTATTTAATTTACAAGTTTTGATCTTTTCAAGTTATTATATTTTAAATTATGATTTCATCCATGAACCTTCATGTACTATTGATTTTATACCATGTTACTATGAGATAATTGATATCATTCAATCCTCCATGTTTTGATATTATTGTGTATTGAATTAAAACATGATTTAGATCTAATATGTTGAATTCATGCTATTCCATAAGTTCCATGACATTCCTATGATTGTTTTAACCATGAACTACAAGTGTTTGATGAAATGCCTACAAGAGTGATTTATTTAATAAAAGCCTTCATGTTTTGATCTTCAAGCTTTAGTGTCATTTTACTATTATTATTTTGAGTCCTAGGGGTATTGAATACCCAAAATCCATAGTTGTTTATGTAGTACAGTATCAGTATATTACAGAATAGTCTTCAGAACAAACTATGAGCATTATCAGAACAGTTAGTTACCAATCAGATGAACTCAGAATAGTCTAGTATTTTAGTGTCTTTCAGTTGGGAGTAGGATTTAGCACTGAGCGAGTGTAGGGATAGTGGATTCCCCATCAGATATGCAGAGTCGGTAGTAGAAGTCCCTATACTCCAAAACTATGTAGCCAGCATAAGATATGAGAAGTCACCTGTTAGATTAGGCTTGACTATCTCGCAGGGGTCACCCATCAGTCTAGGCTTGACACCCTTAGTCCTTTGAAAATTATATCAATTTAGTGGATGCACACAGCCATCGTTAGTACCCGTGGCATAGTATTGACATCCTTACAACTGGGATTACAGGTTGGACCCTTATTAGCTCAAATTGGGGAATGCCGGTTAGATGATACCTCCCACAGTCTTAGATACAGTCGTAGTTACAGTCTCAGCTCAGTTATTCAGTCTTAGTGTTGTTTGACCAAAGCATACAGATTTTAGTTATTTCAATATTTTAATTTACAAATTTTACTCAATTCATATTATATGCTTGGTCATGCATCCTCAGTATTTACAAATTTTCATGCATTTTCAGTAACTACAGATTTTATGCTCTTTATTCTGTACTCCATGCTTTACATGCATACCCAGTTAATTATTAGTTCTATTTATGAAACCATGTATATCATCCTACCTTATTTAGAATACCAGTACTTTCAAAGTACTGATCACATACCTTTTCTTTTCCTCTATGATGTATTATATCATAGGTTCTGACGCTCAGTTCTCGGCTCGCGATTAGACTTATCATATCCTCAACAGTAGCAGTGGTGAGTGCTCTTACTTTGAGGATATTCTTACTTTATTTTATGTCTCAGTTAGTATTTAGTTGGAGTTAGTTGGGTCTTGTCCCATCAACTCTTATTCAATTCGTCAATTTTAAAGGCTTTTCAGACATTAGAGTTAGTTATTCAGTATTCAGCTATTACAGTTAGTTATCCAGTTTATCATTATTTTATCAGATTCAGTCAGTTGTTTCTATTGACTCGTATTTCAGTTTTAAATTCAGTTATTAAAACCTTATGGCTTGTCAGTATTCTTCCATATTTATGATTATGTTATCCAGTGGTCATAGCAGGTACCAGCTCATGGGTTAGCTTGTGGTCCCTCGGGACTGTAAGCACTGTGTGATGACTAGGGGGTAGTCCCGGGTCGTTATATTCAGCTTCTCAAAGGTTTCTTAAGATCTTATCTTTGTTACCATCTTCTGCATGCCATCTCATATGCTCTACAATTTTAGAGCACATAAACAGTCTTTTAATCTTAGTTTTAATGGAAAGTAGCACAAAACTTTTGCAAGCTTCTTTTGCTTCTTCTTTTGCTTTTTTTTTTTGTTTCTTACTTGTACTTGGAGCACGATCAAGATTGTTATCCTTCTCGATCTTCCATCTAGAAGTGTGACAATGCTTGCATGATTCTGCATTAACATCATCTTCACAGTATAACATGTAATCATTTGGCCAAGCATCTATCTTGATTTAATCAAGACACAACTTGTTGATGGTTTTATTAGCCTCATAAAAAGATAGAGGGATCTTTGAAAAGTTAAATGCATCCCCGAGTAGATATAGTAGCATAGTCATTCCCTTATCACTTAACCTAGACAAACACTTTTTGTGATAAAGCTTTAATAAAAATTTCAACTTTAAGTACTTGGATCCTTCATACAAATCTTCACTTCCATCTTTAAGTAATTCAAAATAATATTTGTTATTTGAATCAGACAAATCATTTAAAGTTTCTCCTTCTCCTACTACTTGTGATGGGCCTGCATCAACACCCTCATTCCTTAAACCCCTGAATACTTCATTAATCAATAATTTAATAGGATTTTCAAAAGGTTGTGCATCTTGAGAGACCTCTATATTTTTGGAATTAGGTAAAATATGTATTTCCCCATGCATAACCCAAGTGACGTAATGTTTATGGAAATCCTTCTTCATCAAATGGTGAAACACCACATTTCTTATTTTCCACTTTGTAAAACCACATATAGGACATGGACACTTTATTTTATCTCCTATAGCTCCATTAATAAATGCAAAATGTAGAAACTGATTCAAACCAAGCAAATACTCTGGTGTGTTTCTTGGCATTCCAATCCAATACCTATCCATTGAAGAATTTGATGAATATGCTAAATATCACCTATACGATTTCATAAAAAAGAAAAGTGAACATAATAAAAAATAAATAAATTGTTGAACTCTAACATAGAACATGCATAACAAAATATCATATGAAAACTTACTCTAACAGATAATTGTAATGTCCTAATCAACTTTCGCACAACTCGACTAACTCTACAGACGTAAAATATAAGTTAAATGACCATAATCAATCAACAATCAGTTAGCTAGACTTCAACCCCAAACTAGTTGAGGTCAAATAACAACAACATACCTAGTGTAAATTACACAAGTGAGTCTCGAGGGTAGAGCGTGTGTAGACTTTACTCCTTCCTTGTAGAGATAGAAATGCTGGATTTAGTGGTAAACCTAGTCTCTAACTATCTAATTCATATTCTTCTAGCCAGAAGGTGCAACACTAACTTGAGCAAATAGATTCAAAAGCTCAAGAAGTCTGTTATTGTAATCATTTGTTTTTATTTTAGTGGGTAACCATTAAGGCAATACAACTCTAAGAAGTACTACAAACCACCATCTCTATACAAGCATCATGTACCCACCCCTTACTACAAAAAAACCTGTTGAATATTTTCCATCACATAAATACTACAAAGTACCTGTACCTTCTAAGCACAACTATTATAAGTCGCCAGTGAAATATTTCCTGACTTCCCTTACCTGTAAAGTACTACAAGGCGTCTACTCTTCAAAGCACTACTATAAGTCACTAACTCCTTCAAAGCACTACTACAAATCACGAGCATGAGCTTTAGTTTTTATACGCTAGTTTTGCGCTCATTGCAATTTTATACAAATCACCATACATGTACATAGAAATCTTCGATAGAGAACTAATGCACTAGAAATTCAACCACTTATTCTGATTAGCTCATTAGAATTATCATTTCAATCGAAGAAAATCCAAAATAAAAGCACAAAATATCACTGATTATCACTTGCTAGGCACAATATCACTTATTCTGATTAGCACAATTGACTAATAATTTCAATTGAAGAAATTCTTAAATGATATCATTTGCCAGGCACGGTATCATTTATTTTGAATAGCACAATTGAGACTAATCATTTCAATTGAATAAATTCCTAAATGAAATTCCAAAATATCACTAACTATCAGTAACAAGACACGATATCTCTAATTTTGATTAGAAGATTCAATTAATAATTTCAATTAAAGGAATTCTGAACTAAAAGCACAAAATATCATTGATAATCATCTGGTATGCATGATCACTTTTTTTGTTTATCATTTACTACTTCAACTACTACATGTAAATTTTAGCTAAGTAAGAATAAAAGCAATAACTCACTTCTAAGATAATTAAGAATCAGTGATATGTACAACAAGAACTTCAACGACTAGCCTATTACCTCTTCTTCTGTCCAGTCGGCCTGAGAAGAACATTTTGTTTGACCTGAGCTCCTTTGACAACTGGAACTGAAATAGAATTAAACAAATTGAAGTTAAATTTAACAACTGCATCAATGAACCATTTTTTTCAAAGACTTTATTTGAGTCTCAATCTTTCACTAGCAAAGAAACTACAACAAATTTACTTAAAATTGCAGATTAAGTTTTTTCTTCTTTACAAACAAATTATCTTCAACTCTATGTTGCTTGGACTCTTCGATAATGTGATCAGGTACTTGACCAATCCTCCAAAAGTATTTTATTTTTATAGGAGTAAAAGGGTAATATGATATTTTTGAAAAGTCTGAGCAACATAGCTTCAATTCAAAAAGGAAACAAATTGAAACATACATAAAGGTTATATGGCAGGTGGAATTGTTGTTAAAAGAGAAATCACAAGTAACAGAGCTCTCAACTCCTTTAACAGTAACAGTAGTACTCCAATTTCCTTCTCCACTACAAGGATCTTTCATGAAATCCCAATCTTTTTTCCAAAAATTTTTTGCAATCTCTTTCAATGCTTTCACTAAAAAACTAGGACAATTGTTATTTGTTCATTCAATTAACACAGAATGCATAAGACTCTGTACAAAAGAAATTTAGGAAAATAGATTGAGGTGTGATTTATCCAGGAATTATTAAACCCAGTATAAGCAATTTTGCCTTTTCCTTAGTATAAAGCAATTTGCTTGAAAATTTACTAGCTATTTTCAAGCTCAATAATACACAATCTAATATGAAAAGAGGAAAAAAGTTCTTTCATAATCAATTAGGAACTTTTGTTTTTCATATAAGGCAATGGAGTAAGATAGAAAAAGACCCACAAAATAAAGAAAGGGGAAAAACCCACAACACGAGAATTTCTTTCTACCTTGCATTATCAAAACAAAAGAACAAAGATCAAGTGAAAAAATTCCAACACGACCTTTCTTAGTCCAAAAAAATCACATTTTGTATTTAAACCAAAGCTAGGTAAATTAGTATGTATTATTTAAGACACCATGGCTCCATTTATTTCAAATTGTACACAATACTCCGTCAAGAAATAAACATCTTGTTAATTGAAAAAACTAATCAGCAAACTTCAATGAGCATAAAGTTACAAACAATTAAAGTTTTCAACTTACCAGAGCAATGGCCAACTGGAGTAGCAATAGCCAGCCGACCGGAGTCAATTTAGGGGAATGAGAGAGAGGGTTTCTTTGGGGGAAAATGAGAGTTGTGGTCGATGCTAAAGTTTTTTAAAGGGAAAATGTTTTGTCCAAAGAGGGAAAATGTTTGGCAAATTACAAAAAAAAGGGAAAATGTTTTTTAATGGCATAAGTGCTATTTTTTCGATTGATAGCGAGGGTTTAAAAACCCACAAATTTATAAATTTTAGCAACAGATTTTTAACCCCCACATTTTATATAATTTTACAGAGGTTAAAATAACCCCAGCAATAAACCCCCGTAATTTTACCCATTTTTTGTAGTGTGACCTGATTCTCTTGGTGAGATACGTAGGTAACCTATATAAGGTGTGCTCTCATCACAACAAAAACTTAGATACTTTCTACACTATCAAAACTAGGGAAGATTTTGAAAGGATGTCAACGAGGATGATGGGCATTATCAAGATATGTTTGACTTGGATACCAGGAAAAGAGTAAAAAAGATAAAGGACATTTATTTTGTTTCAAAGGTGTCACCGTCTAAAAATTGGTTGAAGTTTTGAAAATTATACATATCTTTGCATATATGTATATATATCTTTTAAAAAAAATTCACAACTTTCACTACTTGCTCATTTGCCAAGTCTCAACGGAGATCACAAGGTCTGAATGGACAAGATGAACTGAGGGTCAACAAAGTCAAGCATCGAGTCAACACGAAACACCCCCTCCCAACTAAGAATTATCTTTGAGTGTAGGGATGACAAAGATGCAAGATGACAATGCTAGGTTAACGTCAAGGCTACCAATCATGGACAAAAACATCATTTGTCCCCTATGAGGAAATATTCATAAAGTATGAATATTGAAGATCAGAGGACTATACTCTACCAATTAATATCACCATTTGTGGAAGAAAGGATCCACTTATTTTATTCTTTACTCCACTATCTTCTTTTATAATTCACTTTTCCACTTGATAATTTAGCCTTAAATTTTGCAGGAATCGATGACGGATCTTTAAAGACAAGTAGATATATCATTTATCCATGCGACTCCTTCATCATAAGCCACACGACTTTACTTCTCATCCATCATCTACTTTACTTTTACATTGTGGCTTTATTTAGTAACTTTACTATAAAGTTTCCTTTCAAGTTTTATAACAATCAACACTTGTCTATGAAGACAACCGGAGACTCATTCATCATGAAATCCCTAAATACAATCAGAGGATTTCATAACAATCGATATTATATCCTCGAAGACAAACAGAGACACCCTTATCATTAAGTCTTCAAAGACAACTGGAGATGTCATGGATCATTAACTCTCCGAAGACAACCGGAGACATCATCAAGTCCCTCAAGAAAAACAGTGGCCTCACTCAATATTAAAGTTTTCGAAGAAAATCAGAGACTTCATTTCATCATCAGCATAAGTTGCGCGGCTACTCTCTTACTTTTCTCTCTATTTTACCAATTACTTTAAATCACTTTACCTACTTTAATGACTTTATCTTAAATTTTACAAACATCATTGATCATTAAGCCTTAAAAAACAACTGGAGACATCATGCATCATTAAATCTCTAAAGACAACTGGAGACATCGTTCATTATTGAGTCCCGAAGACAATAGGAGGCCTTATTTAGCATTAAAGACAACTGGATACTTCATTACATCACCTGCATTCGCCAAATGGCTACACTCTTACCTCTACTTTTTCTTATATATCTTCACATTTTTATTCAACCAGCAATTTTACCGTGAGTTTCATTTTGATAGGTAATATAATTTGCGACAAAACGTACATCACAATGTGGAAATATATCTTAGCAGCAAATTAAGGCAAGCTAGAGAAATGTCAAGTATCCCTAGCTACGTCAAGGATTCTAGAGAAGAGACTCAACTCGACTCAATCTTTCTATTTTCATAACTCTTAGAGTCATCGCCCAGTGCCCTGTCAATTCGATACTGGGGCAGTTTTGTAAGTTTGTGATCCATTTTCCTCTCAAAATCCTTCGTAAATATTGTTGTCAAATGTCTCCCCATCCCCAGCTATCCCCACACAACTAATTCAAGGGTATAAGTGCAGTCTTACCCATTTCTTTCATGCTAAGGTCTACGTGATCACCCTCAAAAGAACCTAGTGTCGCCATAATTCTTCACTGAAGCAAATTTTGAGATTGATCAAAATTTGCTATGAATTGAACTACAAATTCCCTGATTTCTCGTGAGAATTGAGATATGTAGGCAGCACAGACATCGAAGCCCGGCCATAATCTTTCAAATTTTCAATTTCGCCCAAGACAAAATTGGTTACATCAACGTGATTGTCCAAAGATTTTCACACTAATCTTCGATCTATCAGGGGCAGCTGTTGACACCCAATTTCGGCTCACTCTTTTTTCTTTAATTATTTTTTATGCTTTTTGGACCTAAATAATTTTTCAAAATAAGTCTGTATTTTTATTTTTATGACTTTTAGAAAATATAAAAGATAGAGGATTTATTTTTCTATTATTTTAAAATATTTTAACTAAATATAATTAACTATTTCACATCAAAAATCACAAAAATATTTTGGATAATCACGTTCGCATTTTTCCTTTTTAGACTATAAATTGTGTCTATATATACGTTCTTATAAAATATATACATATTCTTATTATATATATATTTATTATATTCTTATATTCATGTATACCTATATTCTTATTAATATTACATGCATTAAGTTACATAATTATTAATTAGGTGTGTATATTAATTATTAGATAATTTACGTACGTATATACTAAAAATAATTTTTAGGGTGGTAAGAATCATCAATAAAATTAATTTTGGTAGAAAAAGAGCATTTGGGTAGACAATAACTCAATTTCAATTTTTTTTTTACGCAAGCCCAATTATAATTTATAAATTTCAGCTCAAGAGGCCCAAAATTAGCCCAAATCCGATCTATTAAACTCTTTTTCATCCAATTAATCAATTATTTCCACATCTTCCTATCCAATCACATCTAGCCACAAAGCATAAACTCATTTGATCCAAAAATCTATTTATAATCCAAAGGCCCCAAAAATCTAAACTTTATAAATAATTATAATTATATATGTAATTATTTATTATTCTTAATTAAATCTGAATCGTCCGATCAAAGATCGAACGGTTTAGATTTCAGTCAAATCCCAAAGTACAAGGACACGCTTTCTCTCTTCCCCAAGCCAACTCACACGTTTTCTCTGTCCAAATCACGATGATCTCTCTCTTTCAACCTTTCTCAAACAAATAATAATGAACGCCCTTTCTTCTTTTCTTTTCTTTATCTCTCTCATCTACTACCCCAAATGAGAAACTCCATAGCCGTATCACCCCTGTCGTACCTCTGTAGAGATTCGTCTTTCCTAACCCATGATTCTTTATTTGATGGCAAAAAGGATCCAAATCAGTGCAACAAGATTTTTTATTACAAATCCACACTAAAGGTATGAGATTCATCAAAATTCGAGGGAGGATTAGTCCTTTTCAACATTTGAATTTTAAATTTTTGATTTTTCTGTTGGCTTTCTTGAATTTTAATTTAAAATTCGGACTTTGAAATCCATATTTGACTATAAATACCCATGTTTTTTTACCCTTGAGGGACAAGTTCTTGGTAAGAGGAAATAGTAGAAGTCGGTTTAGCATTTGAAAACTTCATAAGCCGAGGGTTGTGAAAATTACTTTGTTTTACCCTTAATTTCGGTCTGAATTTTGAGTTTCCTAGTTTGAATTTGGTTTCCGTAAAATTTTCAACAAAAAGCCTCAGTTTTGTCGCACAACATAAGGTAAATACCCATCTTTTATGTGGCCTTTGCATTTTCTCTGTCGGTGATTTTTAAATACGAGAATGTGTAATTTTAATTTATTCAGGTCTGTTTATGATATTGTTGTTCATTATCTAGGGATGGAGTTTATGAATATTATTTTGTTTTAAGCTTCGGTTGTTTTATTATGTGTGAATTCATCCTTTTAATTAACTTTCATCTGCTCTTACTTTATGAATATGGTGTGTTGTTGTTAGTTTTCCATCGCCTCTACGCGTAAGGATAAAATTTTGATTTTTGTGGAGTTATCTCATATGGTCTGTATGTATGCGGTTTATTATTAGGAGGGATGGTTTTTAGCTTTAGCATGTTAAAATCTGGAAACATCTACTTTCTTCTTTAATTTCTTATATCCTGGTCGTTTGCATTAGTATCCTATCTGTTTTCATATGTTATATTCATGAATAGGTGAGAAACCCGTACCAACAATTTTATCTTAATTGGAAAATATTATTTATAGATAAGACTTAAGAAGCTATTGTTATTTCTTTTAGTAGAAACGATAGTAACAACACGTGTTGGTGCAAGTCTTTCATAACTGACTGGATTTTCCTTTCTTTCTCTATGAAGCTAAAGCTTATTTTGTTTAATGGTTTGTTCCAACTGATGCAAGCTTATTTCCTATTTTTAGGATTTGTTCAATGATTATTGGTAAATAAGAATGTAGGATATAGTTCAAGCTTTAATGACTTTATAAGTTGGGTTGATTTTCTAGATGCACATATCTATAGAAATCGCTTCCAGTAGCTAAATATCAGAGTATGCGGTTGTGCCCGAATTGTTCCTAGTATAGCAATGTATTCTTATTTCTAGAAAATGATTATGCGTGCAGGCTACTATTTACGTCTTATGTTATTTTTTCTTTATTTCATGTTTTATTTATTTATTGAAACTTGAATTGTATTCTAATCCTTATCATTATCTTTGTTACATGTAAACTCGGGTTTTGGAGTTTCAATGAAAACTTATCTTCAACCAATTATTGGGTTGACGACTATAAGATCACACAGCTCGGGGTTTAAATCGCTAGAAGTCGGTTCCTTCGATCGGAAATCTATAGTATCGAGTTCCTTACTTTTCGCATTGTTTTTTCATATTTATTTCATTAATGTTGTATTACACTAAATATGTATTTTATGTGGCTTTGATTGGAATTGATTGACATTGTTTTTTTTTTTGTTTTGGTTAAAATTATCTAGAATTAGGTTCCCCGACTAATCTTTTATATTCGACGTTTACACATATAATCATGAATAGACTTTTTAGAATAAAGGCACATTTGTTCTAAGTGCAATCTTAAAATACATTTTTTGAATTGGTTCAAATAGCTAGTAATAGCCTTAGTTTTTAAAATACACTAATTAATAGTTTACTCGACTTGTTCAAAGTCTTGAAATGAATCACAAAGCGATTTTGATTAGTTAAGACTTTTGCAAGTGACTCACCCGTCAAAAGTGCATTTTTCATTTAACCTAATATAATCTAAATGTTCATTATATTTTATATTTTCTAACTTTGCTTTAAGTTTTTCAGATTTCAAAAAGGCTCCAAAAGCACAAGGTATATATGCTTTCTTACACTCCCATCTATAAATTATATTCTTGCTATTACTATTCTTTTCTTACTACCGTATTATTATTACATTATCATTTACATCCTATATCAACTCTATTATCTATACACATGTACTATTAAATTTTATTTACTATTTAGTTTAATCTACTGGATTTTACAATTTAATGAATTTTCACGCCCTTTTAATACACTTGCAAACACACATGTATTTATATTTATTTTCTTATTAGTAAGTTTTCACATATTTTAAAATTTTACTTGTTTTTCTTCATAATAATGTTATCCACATACTACAATTGTATACATATTTTCTTACAAGCTCACAAAACCTTTTACTTTCTAACAAATGTTTTATCACAATGCTTTCTTTACCATATTTAATATATATATATATATATATATATATATATTGCAATAACTATATAATTTCTTAAATATATGGTAGTGTTTTTTTTTTTGTTTCCCAAGGTATCCCTACAGCCGTGAGACTAATCCTCCGTTCCTCTGTCAACATACTAAGCGGTAGGGAACTGGCCACAGAGTTTGCTCCATTCGCCAGAGGCGGGGATCGAACCCCCGACCTCTTATGGTAGTGTTACGTCTTATATACCTTGAGTTTCTTTTCCAAAATAATGAAAGTTTTTTTAATCACTTTTTTAACAAATAACGAGATAAATATTTTCCAAATATTTTTCTAAAATTAAGTTTAAGGACTATCTTCGGATAGGCTCTGAGGGGTGCTTAATACCTTCCCCTCTAGTAACCAAAATCCTTACTTAGAATCTCACTGGTTTTCGCATATTAACAACAGAGTTTTCACATTACAAAAATAGTTTTCCTAGTTTTTCCTTAAAAGTTAGGTGGAGACTCAAGACAGAAACAAATAATTTTTTCAAAAAGCCAGAGAGAGTCATCACGACCACCATACATTACAGACTGTTTTGGCCGAATTGAAATGGGGTATGACAGGGACGAGCTTACTTCTTTGGGTTCTGTTTGGTGCCCTTTCTGAGTTATTCTTCGGTGCCATTGTACTTAAGGGAAGAACACTTATCAATTAACACTAGAATAAGGAAAGAAAAATGAAAATTTTCACAGTGGTTGAGCACCTACTAGTCAGGCTACAACTCGTTGCCAAAGTCTATGAGTTGTTCTGATAGTCGATGGGTGGGGTGTATTGCAGCGGCTTGGGTATTGGTCACCCTATCCACCAAATAAAACATTTGGTTACTCAATATGATTTGTTGGGTCACCCAACGACTCATTAAGTGACTCATTGTCTGACCAAAAATTACTATTTTTAGATCCATATATGTCATATGGTGAGACAATGACTCGTAAGGTGAGTCATAGTGTAACCAAAAGACTTTTATCCCTACCCATTCCATGTTAGCAGTGACTATGAGTCACCCAACGACTCGTTAGGTTACCCTACAGGTCGTAGTATGGTTCATCATGACTGTCAACTTGAAAATTTAGGGATAGACTATGTTCACTCAAATTTCTAAGCGTAAGTAGACTTCCCCTCTCAATTTTCACACATAATTTAGTCCATAAGTTATTACCCACATCAAGTTCTACTCTACTAATAACAATAGTGAATTCTTAAGAACCTTAACATCTACTTTAACCCTTATAAACTTAGAATCCAAATGGAATTTTGTAGTAAAACAAGTAAGAATTTCAAATTAGAAACATGATTTGAGCACTTACTTCGAGTAAAGAAAAAATTCTTGGATCCCTTAGTTAATAATTAGCCTTGTTCTTGAGAGTATAAGAGACAAATTTTTACGGTTTCTTGTGAGTAATAAGGAATAAAAGTGGGGTGATTAAAGATGATTAAGAGTGTATTAATGATGTGAGTGCTAGTTATGGGAATGTAGGGAGTCACACATTTTCAAAATTGGAAAAGGAATAAATTAATTATTTTAATTTCCTATTTATTCATGTAATTCTGGTTGGGTCAGCCCATTAGGTCCGCAATTTTAGGCATGACTATGACTTCTGGAAATGATTCGTAGTCAATGGTTATGAGTCATTATCTCCCTCAATTTAGAGATTATTTTTACCTAAGTCTCCATTCATGACGACTTATGATGATGAGTCATTGTCAGAGTTGTCGAGATTTCAGAGACTACTTACATGGGTGATTTCACTTGGGCTTCTTCTGACGGGTCGGGTGATGATTCATACGGTGTCCCAATGACTCGTAGGGTCCCTCATAGGTACCTGGTCATTAGAAACTTTTTTTGGTCCTTCGTACATCTTTCATCCTTGCACACTAAACACACAAATTACCTTATAATGTAATCAGTACACAACATAGTTACCTCTCATGCAGCGCTTGATTTAATGTCGTGGCATGATGTGACTATGTTGGATACTCAGACCTTACCAGTAAGCCCATGGTTTGCCTCTTATGGACCACCTTATTTAACATCACAGTATGACTCAGTTGCCTTGGTTACTCAAACTTTGCCAAGACTAATATCCTCGCATTTTTTGAATTCCTCCATTCTATCTATGTAATGCTTGACACGATGCCCGTCCACCTTGAATAGAGAATCACCTTCTCATTTTAGCTTATTTTCACCATATGGAAATACTCTAACCACAGTTAATGGTCTATAAAACCTAGACTTCAACTTTCTAGGAAACAAGTGCAATCTCGAATTATACAACAAAACTATATCACCAGCTGGAATACTTTTTTCTCAATCTTCTTATCATGGTAAGATTTCATCTTCTGCTTATACAAGGAAGAACTCTTATAAGCACGAAAATGGAATTCATCTAAATCATTCATCTTGCTCATCCTCAAGTTTACAACATCACACTACTCAAAATTTAGCTTCTTCAACGCCTATAATGCCTTATGCTCAAGTTCAAATGGCAAGTGAAATGTCTTACCATTTATAAGCTAATATAGAGGCATCTATGGGAGTTTTGTAAGTTTTACGGTAGGACAAAAGTGTATCATCTATCTTCCTCGACCAATCAGCCTAGTTGGCATTCACAATTTTTGCCAAAATGGACTTGACCTCACGATTGGAGACCTCAACTTGCCCACTTGTCTGTGGATGGTAAGGTGTTGCCACCTTATGTTTCACACCATATTTTTCAAGTAGGACCTTAAATAGACAATTGCAAAAATGTGACTTACTATCACTAATAATAGCATGTAGAGTACCAAACTGAGAGAATATGTTCTTTCTCAAAAATATTGTGACACTGCGACCCTTATTATTAGGAAACACTATTGTTTCCACCCACATAGAATTATATTCAACTGCCACCAATATGTACTTTATGATATGCGGACTCTTAAATAGACCCATGAAATCAATTCCCCACACATCAAACAACTCAAACTCAAGAGTTGGTGTCATGGGAAGCTCATGCTTTCATGAGATATTTCCTTGGCACTGGCATTGGTAACAAGTTCGAGCATAGTCATATGCATCTTTTAAAATCATTGGCCAATAATAACCTCACTATAGAATTTTATGGCCCGTGCGAGTACCTCTATGATGACCCCCCAACTAGAGATGACTGAATCGCACCATATGCACACCCGAAATATGGTTAATCCCAAAAAAATATTTTACCTCATACATAAATCATTTTCTCTCCTAAAATGACAAGTTTTTTGGGATGAGGTCACTTGCCAAATAATTGACAAAATCAGCCAACTAGGGGATTAAGTCTTGTGATACATCCAAGACCTGCTTATTTGTAAGAGTATTGTTAATATCAAGATCATCCTCTAATTTAAGAATTACCTCCTCTTCTAGGCGTATAGATGGTTTGCAACCTGATTTTCTATACCCTTTCTGTCTTTAACCTCAAAGCCGAACTCTTGCAACAATAGAACCGACCAAATTAACCTAGTCTTTGCATATTTCTTTGCCATAAGGTACCTCAAAGCTTCATGATCAGTATGCACAATGACTTTGGTCCCAATCAAATAGGACCAAAATTTCTCAAAAGAAAAAACCACCGCAAGTAACTCCTATTCAGTAACCATATAATTTTACTATGTGAGGTTGAGTGCTTTACTAGCGTAGTAGATGGGATGAAGTATTTTTTTCATATCTTTGTCTTAGGAAAGCTCCTACGGCCACACTACTAGAGTCACACATCACCTCAAATGAGAGAGACCAATCTAGAGACATAATAATAGGAGCAACAATCAACCTCTCTTTTAGTCACTCAAAGGACTTTAGACAATCATCATTAAACAAAAACTTCACCTCTTTCTTTAATAACTTACATAGTGGATTTGCAATTTTAGAGAAGTCCTTGATGAACTACCTATAGAACCCTGTATGACCCAAGAAACTCCGAATACTTTTGATAAAAATAGGTGGAGGTAATTTTTCAATCACCTCAATTTTAGACCTATCAACCTTTATTACTTACTTCAAAATCTTGTGCCCTAAAACCATCCCCTCTTAAACCATGAAGTGACACTTCTCCCAATTCAACACCAAGTTACACTGTTCACATCTCTGAAGTACATTAGCCAAGTAAGCTAGATAGTCATCAAAAAAGTCAACCATAATCGATAAATCATCCATAAGGACCTCTATAGTATCCTCCACCTTATCAAAAGAGATGGAGCTCATACAATGCTTAAAGGTGGTGGGAGAATTAGAAAGTCCAAAAAACATCCTCTTGAATGCAAATGTACCATATGGTCATGTGAAAGTGGTTTTATCTTGATCATTGGGGGCGATATAAATCTAATTATACCACAAATAACCATCAAGAAAATAATATCATCCTCTACCTACAAGACGGTCTAACATCTAGTTCATAAATGGCATATAAAAATGATCCTTATATGTCAAAATATTTATCTTTCGATAATCCATAAAAACTCTTAATTACTTAACTGGTCTCGTGGATACTAACTTATTCTTCTCATTAAGGACCACAGTGATCCCACCCTTATTCGGAACACACTACTTGTTACCGATAATAGGTTAAGCCATACTTTTGCATAGGTGGATTCAAATGACCTTGATGTTCATTCTAGGCACACACTCCAATTTTAGTTGAATCTTATGAGTTCAAATTTTGGGTGAATTCCCAATAATATCTGCAATAGTCCAACTAATGGTCCATTTAAACCTCTGTAATATCGAGATAAAGGCCTCAATTTGTGTTCCAACAAACTTGAAGAAATAATACTGACAAGGTATTATTGTCCCCCAAGAATGCATAACACAAATAAGAAGGTAGGGCCTTCAATTCCAAGACCGATGGCTCCTTAATAGATGGTAGAGCTGGTGGATTCTCTATATTCTTTAAATCAAGACACAACTTCTTTAGTGCATAAGCGTAAGATCCTCTTCCAATAAGAGCACACACCATCTCATCATACTTGTCAATGTCGTCATTGTCAAAGTACATGATCACTTTCACTAATGTCTCTACGCCAAGTCTCTCATCAATGGGTACACTTACCGCATATCCTCTACAGTGTCTATCACAAAAACTACACACATATTTTTTTCGTAATCGCATTGACTAACCCATATTCAAAGTAACTTTTTTATTATTGAGCCAAAATTTCATATATTCCATCTTCATGTCAACTAATGCCCTACCATGGCTAAGAAGGGTCTTTAGAAGATAAGGGAGATATAAAAATCCACCTCACAATCGAGAATCATAAAATAAACTGAGAATATAAAGGAAGCTACCTTTACCAAAACATTAAACAAAATACCAACCGATTTCTACACAGTCCAATCAACCATCAATAATCTCATAGACGCCGACTTATGTGACCCCAACCCCAACTATTTGTACACAACTATGGGCATCGAATTTATACTATCTCCCAAGTCACATAATGCTCGTGCAACATTCACGAACCCAATAGTGCAAGAAATAGTAAAAATTTTAGGATTTTTTTTCTTCTCAACTAAAGATCAAAAAACAACGGCACTACAGCCGTGCATGTTATTATCAGGATCAAAACTCACCATCCACTTCTTAGTCACTAAATCTTTTATGATCTTTGAATTTCAAGGCATCTTCTCCAATACTTCTGCAAGAGGCATATTCACAGAAAATTCTTTCAACATCGATATGAATTTTTGATATTTCCCTTCTTCATTCTTTTTCTTTAACCTTTGAGGCAAAGGTGAGGGAGGTAGTAAAATATACTTCAATACTATTTCTACCTCCGTAGCCTTTTTTATCAGTATCAATTCATTTCTTAAAATCCATCAATTTTTATGATGTGTTAGTTTTAGTCACCAACTTCTTAGTTTCAACTTTGGATGCATCATTAATATTAATGGTATTATTTCTTACCTCATTAACTACTAGCATAGAAGGATCAATAGTAGTCTTACCACTCTGAGTGGTCACAAGGCGATGATTGCCATTCTCCAGATTCTAAATAGTGTTACTCAAGAGTTTGCCCGACAAATGTTGATCC
The DNA here is from genome assembly GCF_002878395.1 of Capsicum annuum. NCBI lineage: Eukaryota > Viridiplantae > Streptophyta > Magnoliopsida > Solanales > Solanaceae > Capsicum > Capsicum annuum. Next base: position 117,511,783 of record NC_061113.1, on the reverse strand, counting down.
AAAGTACCCGACATCTAACCAAACTGTTGCTCAAGCTACTTAATTATAGTAGCATGTTATTCCACTTTCTGGATCAATCCCAAAATATCTACCTTAATCTACGTAAAAAAACTAAGAAGGGGGCATATATTAAGATGATTGAGAGTAAAGAAGAAGAGAAGAAGTGGGTGAATAGGGAGGCTTATTGACAAGGAAAGAGGCTAATTTAGCAGTTATGGCTGCTAAGACAACAGCGTTTAAGAGCTTGCATGTGGGGTTAGAGGAGAAAGTAAGGAAAAAGGTTGTATAGGCTTGCTAAGGCTAGGGAGAGGAGGGTTCGGGAGCTCAATAAAGTGAAGTGAATTAAGGAGGAGAACGAAAGAGTTTTGGTGGAGGATGTTCACATCAAGAAGAGATGGCAGGAATATTTTTCATAGACTTTTAAACGAAGAGAGGGATAGAGAAATTGTGTTAGGAAAGCTGGAGCGCTCGAAGGAGAGTCATAACTTCAATTATTATAGGCATTTTAACGTTGAGGAGGTCAGAGAGGCTATTCGTAGGATACAGCGAGGTAAGGCGATGGAGCCGAACGAGATTCCGGTGGATTTTTAGAAGTATGTTGGTGGTGCGGGTTTAAGGTGGTTGACTGATTTGTTTAATGACATATTTAAGAATGCGAGAATTCCTGATACTTGGAGATAGAGTACGATAATACCGTTATACAAAAACAAGGGTGATGTTTAGGATTACAACAACTATAGGGGTATTAAGCTGTTGAGTCACACTATAAAGATTTGGGAGAGGGTGGTCGAGCGGAGATTGAGGAGGGTCATGTCTATTTTGGAGAATCAATTTGGTTTTATGTTGGGTCACTCGACGATAAAGGCAATCCACCTGGTGATAATATTGGTAGAGCAGTATAGGGAAAGGAACAGGGATTTGCACATGGTGTTCATCGACTTGGAGAAGGTGTATGACAAAGTCCCTAGGGAGGTTCTTTGGAGATGCTTAGAGGTGAGAGGTGTTCTAGTGGCGTACATCAAATCTATTAAGGACATATATGATGGAGGGAATATTCAGGTGAGGACAGCGGGAGGTGACTCAGGTTATTTTTCGATCGAGATGGGATTGCATCAGGGATCGACTCTTAGCCCTTTCCTTTTTATGTTGGTAATAGACGTGTTGACGCGGAGTATTCAAGGTATGCAAATGATGTAGTGCTGATTGATGACACAGAGGGGGTGTGAATGAGAAACTTAAGGTTTGGAGGCAAACCCTCGAGTCTAAGGGGCTTAGGTTGAGTAGATCCAAGACAGAGTATTTGGAATGCAAGTTTAGTGACACGAGTCAGAAGTACGAAGTGGTGGTGAGGTTAGATTCACAAGATGTTTGTAAGAGGGATAGTTTTAAGTATCTTGGGTCTATAATTTAGGGGAATGGCGAGATTGATGAGGATTTCTCTAAACATATTGGAGTAGGGTGGATGAAGTGGAAGCTCGCCTATGGAGTGTTGTGTGATAAGAAGGTTCCCCTTAAGCTTAAAGACAACTTCTATAGAGTGGCAGTCCGTCCGGCCATGCTGTATGGAGCGGAGTGTTGGCCAATCAAGTACTCTCACATCCAAAGATTGAAGGTGGCAAAAATAAGAATGTTACATTGGATGTGTGGACTTACTAAAGGGGATAGAGTTAATAATGAGACAATTTGAGAGAAGGTGGGAGTGGCTTTAGTGGAGGATAAGATGCGAGAAGGAAGGTTGAGATATTTTGGGCATGTGATGAGGAGGGGCACGTATGCCCCGGTTCGAAGGTATAAGAGGCTAGATTTGGATGGCTATAGGAGGGGTAGAGTGTAATACCCCGAGAAAATTTTCGTTGAAATTTTGTGCGTAAACGAGTTGGGTTCTATCTTCTAGAATGAATTCTAAATTTTACGTACGAAATATCTTAGATTATGACCCACCATTGCGTAGAGTATTGAATAAAATTTCCAACGATATGTGGTTCACCAAAACAGACACTCGAGAGATGAGTTATGAACATTCCGATCGAACTGTGAATAGTAGTGAACAGTAAAACGTGCAGGAAAAAAAAGTACTGAGGCTTGGCGTATTTTTGCTCCAACTTTAAATGATCATAACTCCTTGTACATAATGATCTGGGTGATCTAATATATATCAATGGAAAGATCTGCAAGTCCTCTTTCCAATGAAATTGGTTTCATCCAATTTGTCTATTGGAGCAAAAAGTTATGGTCGATCTACTTCAGCGTATCAAAAGTGAATTTTGGGTCAATTTTAAATGATCATAACTCCTCGTACACAATGATCTGGGTGAGATACTATATATCAACAGAAATATATGAGATTCCTCTTTCTAATGAAATTAGTTTCATCCAATTTAGGTATCGTAGTAAAACATTATGGTTGATCTACTTCAGACTATCAAAACAGTCCACCAAAGGACAGATTCGAGAATTATTTGATTTTTAGGGGCATTTTGGTCATTTCTCCTCACCCAAAATCCGTCCAAACCCTATATTAAAACCTATTAGAAGAATTATATGTTATATTTCATCAAATTCCCTCATAAAGAAAACCCTAAGCTCCTACATCCAACTTCAAGAACCTCCAAAGTTCACCATTAATTCTGCAAATTTATTCAAGATTCTAAGTTCCTAGTTCAAGAACTCCAAGAACCATCATTCAAAGGCATGATTAACATATCAGAAATGAGTATCGATCTAAAGTTCATCATTCAAGGTATGTGGGATTTTTCAACAAGAACTCTCTTTCGTTCTTGTGCCCAAAAGTAATTTTCTTTACAAAGCCATGATTTTTATTTGATTTTAATGAATTTGAAGCATGAACCCATATCTTATGATGATTATTATAAAATCTTGATATTTATGATTTTGAAAGAATAATTTACATGTGTGGTGATATAAAGCATGAATCTTGAACGATATTTATCATGATTTTTATATTTGAGTCATGAATCCCCATTGGAAATTGTGTTTTTTTAGAAAGTGTGTGTTATAAGCACATTGATGTTGAATATTTGAGATATTTTGAATGATTTGACCTTTTGGTCTTAATGGAGTTGTTTTGAACTCGAGTGTGAGAGAAATTCACAACGTGGTTGATTTTGATAGATGAAAAGCATGATGGCTCCCGATGTATATTTATATATTACTGAAATTATTTTATTTTGGATTGTCTTTGAAATGATCTGAGCTAAGTCCGGAAGAAACCTTTAGCACCGAGTGGAAGGTATAAAGTGACCTTACTTTCCTAGAAATACGTGCCCCCATAGGAGTGATCCTAAGGATAATTTATATAGTGATCACTAGTTTGTGTGGATTTGATATGGATAGTCCTACTCTGATGGAAAGGATAGGATGGCTCTCCACAACGTGAGTTGTATGTTAGACTCCATGTAGCTCACATAGTTTATGTCGGTTATAGGATCTCCCAGTGTGTGTGTGTGTTTCCTTGTGTCTATGGTGAACGGTGAAGTGATTTGAAAGTGGAATTATGAAAGTTATTCTTTTGAAAGATTTAAATGATATTTACATTATGAGAATTGATATTCTTGATGAACTAAAAGTGATTGACAAATTATATGATGACTCACATGTGTTATTGTACTTATTTCATCCTCTCATGATTATGATGATTTTCTTTGGGCTATGTGAGTCTTTCATACATCCTGCATATTTCTTATAAATATTTATGATGATATGTTTATACAACTGCATACACCCCCATTACTCGGTTCCGTTCCATGGCACTGAACCACATCTTCGGATGGAGGCTGCATTTTCATGAAATATAGGTTCAGGTGCTCAGTTCCAGGTTCGACAATGATTTTTTGGGCATGCTATTCTACATCCTCTGTTGTGGTGAGTTCTCATGTTCCGAGGACGTGATGTCTGGTATTGGTTTCACGGAATTATTTACATTTGATAACTGAGTATGAGTCAGTTGGGGCATATCTTAATGGCTCACTGGTTTTATTGATTTTCTTAGAGGCTTGTCAGACTAGTATAGATGTTGGGAGTTGACTTATAAGTCGTATTTTATTATCTTTTCTGAAATTCTTTTATTCTTGGATGATGATTACTCTATTGATATTTAAGGGTTATTTATGTAAACCCCATTGATTTATGTTGAACTGAATGAAAATGGCTCAATGGGTTAGCTTGGGGCTACTTGTAGCCTCAAGCACCGTGTGATGCTCTGGGACCCATTTTTTGGGTTGTTTCAAACTTGGTATCAGAGACTAAGATTTTAAGGTGTCCTAGGGAGTCTGACAAGCCACGTTACGTAGAGTCTTGATCATCGGTTTGTAGCGCACCACATTTATGAGCAAGAGGCTACAAGATATTTTAGGGAAAAGTGTGATTCTTTCTTTCAGAAGTCTATCGTGCTTAAAGTATCTCTCTCTGCTATTGATTCATTCTCTCCTCTTTCAGAAATATGCCTCCACGTCGAGTGAGGTAGAGTGTCCATAGGTAGTATTTCACATATGGTAAAGGTAAGAAAGAGTTGGCTTGTGATATACATCGTTTGGCTAGATTAGGGGTTAGGTTGTTTGACTCTGCTGAAGGTAGTATAGGGGTTCAGAGTAGTTCCAAATCCTCCTTAGTTTCGGAAGTAAAGGAAAGGCAATACTTAGATGCTAGTTTGGTCAGACTGAAAGAGTCAGTCGAGGACTAAAAAGTAGAGGTTTTCTCCCAAGGGGGAGATGGTGTGTTGAGATTACAGGGTTGATTGTGTGTCCCAAATGTTGATGATCTGAGACAGAGGATTATGGATGAAGCTCATGAGGCGCGATATTCTATTCATCCTAGTGCCACCAAGATGTACCGAGACTTGCGGGAAATCTATTGGTGGAGTGGCATGAAGAAAGATATAGCAGCATTTGTAGCTAAGTTTGCAACATGCCAACAGGTTAAGGTTGAACACCAAAGACCTGGTGGTATGATGCAAGAGTTTAGTATTCCCACTTGGAAGTGAGAAGAGATAAATATAAACTTAGGATTGGTTTACCTTCTTCCAGACGCCATCATGATTCCATTTGGGTTGTGGTTGATAGATTGACTAAGTCTGCTCATTTCTTGCTTGTTCATACTTCATATACTACTGAGGATTATGCTAGATTGTATATCCAAGAGCTAGTCAGACTGCATGGAGTTCCCTTGTCTATCATTTTGGATAGGGGTACTCAGTTCACTTCATAATTTTGGAAAGCTTTTCAGAAGGGTCTTGGTACCCAAGTGCTTTTGAGTTCTACTTTTCATCCGCACACCGATGGTCAAGCTGAGTGGACCATCCAGACCTTAGAGGATATAATGAGAGCTTGTACACTTGAATTTAAGGAAAGTTGGGATGATCACTTACCGTTGATATAGTTTACTTACAATAACAGTTTCCACTCTATTATTGGCATGACTTATTTGAAGCCTTACATGGGAGGAAGTGTAGATCACCCATAGGTTGGTTTGAGGTGGGTGAAGCGGCTGTGAGTGGTCCTGATTCGGTATTTGAGGCTATGGAAAAAGTTAAGTTGATTAGGGAAAGGTTGAAAACTGCGCAGAGTCATCAGAAGTTATATGCGGATGTTAGAAGGAGAGACCTTGAGTTTGAAGTTGGTGACCTAGTGTATCTAAAAATTTCACCCATGAGGGGGGTGAAGAGATTCAGAAAGAAGGGGAAGCTTAGTCCCCGTTATGTTGGTCCTTACAAAATTCTTAGTCGTGTTGGTAAGGTAGCTTATGAAGTCGATTTGCCTTCCGAGTTGTCCTCTGTTCATCCAATATTCCATGTCTCCATGCTTAGAAAGCATATTAGCAATGCTGTGGTAGTGGATTCCTCTGTGAGTGCTGGCATTCAAGAAAATCTTTCTTTTGATGAGATTCCTATTGAGATTCTTGATTTCAGTGTTCGAAGACTAAGGAACAAAGAAGTTCCCTTGGTCAAGGTATTATGGCGAAACCAATTTGTTGAGGGAGCAACTTGCGAAGCTGAAGCGGATATGCGATCCAAGTACCCACACCTATTTTCCGCGAACACCGATCAAGCTGAAGGTACTGTTCTTTCCTAAATCATGAACTTTTGATAAAAGTTGCAGCAGTTCAGCTGTCATTTATTATGTGTTTCGCTATAGTTTCTTGAATTTATGCATTCTATGTTGCATTCGGAGTGAGAAACGATGTGGTGATGAGTCTAACAAATGGTTTCAGCTGTGTGCTTTATTCCCTATCTAATCTTGGCATGTCTAGCATCATTCGAGGACGAATGTTTCCAAGGGGGGATGATGTAATACCCCGAAAAATTTTTCGTTGAAATTTTGTGCGTAAACGTGTTAGGTTCTATCTTCTAGAATAAATTATAAATTTTACGAGCGGAATATCTTAGATTATGATCCACCATTGCTTAGAGTATTGAATAATATTTCCAATGATATGTGGATCATCCAAAACGGACACCCGAGCGACGAGTTATGAACATTTCGATTGAATCATGAATAGTAATGAATAGTAAAACATGCAAGAAAAAAAAGTACTGAGGCCTGGCGTATTTTTGCTCCAACTTTAAACGATCATAAATCCTTGTACATAATGATTCAGGTGATATACTATATATCAATGTAAATCTCTGCGAGTCCTCTTTCCAATGAAATTGGTTTCATCCAATTTGTCTATCAGAGCAAAAAGTTATGGTCGATCTACTTCAGCCTATCAAAAATGAATTTTTGGCTCAATTTTAAATAATCATAACTCCTCGTACACAATGATATGGGTGAGATACTATATATCAATGGAAATATATTAGAGTCCTCTTTCTAATGAAATTGGTTTCATCCAATTTGGATACCGGAGTAAAACGTTATGGTTGATCTACTTCAGACTATCAAAACAGTCCACCAAAGGACAGATTCAAGAATTATTTGATTTTTAGGGGCGTTTTGGACATTCCCCCTCACCCTAAATCTGTCCAAACCCTATATTAAAGTCTATTAGAAGCATTATATGTTATATTTCATCAAATTCCCTCAAAAAGAAAACCCTAAGCTCCTACATCCAACTTCAAGAACCTCTAAAGTTCACCATTAATTCTGCAAATTTATTCAAGATTCCAAGTTCCTAGTTCAAGAACTCCAAGAACCATCATTTAAAGGCACGATTAACATCTCAAAAACGAGTATCGATCTAAAGTTCATCATTCAAGGTATGTGGGATTTTTCAACAAGAACTTTCTTTCGTTCTTGTGCCCAAAAGTAATTTTCCTTACAAAGCCATGATTTTTATTTGATTTTTATGAATTTGAAGCATGAACCCACATCTTATGATGATTATTATGAATCTTGATGTTTATGATTTTGAAAGAATAATTTACATGTGTGGTGATATAAAGTATGAATCTTGAATGATATTTATAATGATTTTGATATTTGGGTCGTGAATCCCCATTGGAAATTATGTTTTTTACAAAGTGTATGTTATAAGCACGTTGATGTTGAATATTTGAGATATTTTGAATGATTTGACCTTTTGGTCTTAATGGAGTTGTTTTGAACTCGAGTGTGAGAGAAATCCACAACATGGTTGATTTTGATCGATGGGAAGCATGATGGCTCCAGATGTAAATTTATATATTACTGAAATTGTTTTGTTTTGGATTGTCTTTGAAATAATCTGAGCTAATTCTGGGAGAAATCTTTAGCACCGAGTAGGAGGTATAAAGCGACCTTACTTCCCTAGAACTACGTGCCCTCGTAGGAGTGAGCCTGAGGCTGATTTATATAGTGATCACTATTTTATGTGGATTTGATATCGATAGTCCTACTCCGATGGCAAGGATAGGACGACTCTCTCTAACGTGGGTTGTACGTTAGACTCCATGTAGCTCACATGGTTTATGTCGGTTATAGGATCTCCCAGTTTGTGTGTATTTTCTTGTGTCTATGGTGAACGGTGAAGTGATTTAAAAGTGGAATTATGAAAGTTATTCTTTCAAAAGATTTAAATTATATTTACATTATGAGAATTGATATTCTTGATGAACTGAAAGTCATTGACAAATTATATGATGACTCACATGTGTTATTATACTTATTTTATCCTTTCATGATTATGATAATTTTCTTCGGGCTATGTGAGTCTTTCATACATCCTGCATATTTCTTATAAATATTTATGATGATGATATTTATACAACTGCATACACCCCCATATACTCAGTTCCTTTCCATGGCACTGACCCACATCTTCGGATGTAGGATGCATTTTCTTTAAATGTATGTTCAGGTGCTCAGTTCTAGGTTCGACAGTGATTTTTTGGGCATACTGTTCTACATCCTCTATTGTGGTGAGTCCTCATGTTCTGAGGGCGTGATGTTTGATATTGGTTTCATGGAATTATGTATATTTGATAACTAAGTATGAGTCTATTGGGGCATGTCTCAGTGGCTCGCTGGTTTTATTGATTTTCTTAGAGGCTTGTCAGACTAGTATATATGTTGGGAGCTGACTAATAAGTCGTATTTTGTTATCTTTTCTGAAATTCTTTTATTCTTGGATGATGATTACTCTTTTGATATTTGAGGGTTATTTATGGAAACCCCGTTGATTTGTGTTGAACTGAATGAAAATGGCTAAAAGGGTTAACTTGGGGCTACTTGTAGCCTCAAGTACCATGTGATGCTTCAGGACCCATTTTTGGGGTATTACATAGAGGTAGGCCAAAGAAGTATTGGAGGGAGGTTATTAGACATGACATAGAGTAGATGCAACTTACTAAGGACATGACCCTATATAGGAAGGTGTGGAGATCGATTGGGTAGCCGGGCAGCAATCCTAAGCCTATGTCCTTGAGTAGGGGCCTTTAGCCAGGTGAGTTTGGGTGGGGTGGGTGAGTATATGTTACTAGGACTGTTTCTTTGAGGAGGAGCCTCTGTTTGTAAATGTAGGTTTCTACTAGGTGGTGTCCTAGTGCTTATTTTGTATTTCAAATTGCTCATACTTTTCTTTTTCATACTTCTCTGATAATTATCTCTATTATGTTTTATTTCTCTATGATATCTTTTCCTGTTACATATTTCTTTACGATCTTGGTGTACTATTCTCCATCTTTAGCCGGGGGTCTATTGGAAATAGCCTCTCTACTTTTTCGGATGTAGTGGTATGGACTATGTACATCTTACCCTTCCCAGACCTCACTTTGTGGAAATACACTGGGCCTATTGTTGTTGTTGTTGTTGTTGTAATCTATGTAGGAAAATTCTCTTGGCTCTCTGAACCCTTAACCAACTTTGCAAGCAATGCTTTTATCCTCAAATCAGCATCACGATTCCCAGGTGGAACATATACACCACGCTTCTCCTTATAATTATCCTTTCTTCTCCAGTCACCATCTCTCTCTACTCTCATCCCTATACTTGTCCCCATAATAGTTTTGACTATGATTTCCTTGCCTTGAGTTCTAAGTGTCCTAATTAGACGTTTGGCCCTTGGCTCAAAAACTTGCTATCTCTCTATCTAAATACTTAGCTTCCTGCTTAGAGTCAGACTCATCATGTCTAATAGATTTACCTCGGGAGCCCACTACATTCATCTTTTCTATATTTATTATTGCAAACTGCTTGGTAAGTAACCCAATCTCTATCCTCAATTATGCTACCTCGTGAGCAACTATAGCATCTAAGACTATCTGCTCACTAAAAGCACCAATAGCATAAGTACTGGCTCCTCTTTATGAATCCTGAATATGCCACCCTCGATTGGTTTTATAGAACTAGTCCAAGATTTCTACAGCTAGCTCCTAACGATGGCTCATAAAAGCCCCACCAATAATAGTATCAGCAATAACTTTGGTTCTATAAAATATCTCGATTAAATTCCTCCCTGAAATTTAGTGATTGGGCACTGTCATCAACTTCTTCTTGAACCTCAACCATGTCTCGTACAGTGCCTCTGAATGCAATTACCTAAACTATAAATCTCATCTTTAAACTGTAGCATTCTTGAAGACGGGAAGAATTTGTCCAAGAATTATGTCTACAACTTATTCCAAGAGGTAATAGACTCATGCAGTAGTTCCCCTAACCATAATGTTGCTTTTCTTTTAAAAGAGAATCGGAACAACCGGAGTCTCAAAGCTTTCTGACTCACCTCAAGTAAATTATATGAAGTACAAATCCCAAAGAAATTCATGATGTGCATGTTTGCATCATCGGTCAACAAAACAGTTAACGCACCCTTCAGATTAAGCAACTGAATAATTGCCTCTTAATGTCAAACTTCACCCCTTGGGGCAACTCAGGAGGAATGGTATCTCCTGTCTCAATAGGATTAACACACCCCAAATATTCTTTTGAATTATCAAATACTGGTAAATACTGATAAGTTGAGGGTGGTTGAGCTCTATCTCTTTTAACTTTGTCGTTGTTGAGTGATTAAAGCTCTTTTTCTTGTCTTGCTTTTTTCTCTTATTTTGCACGATGGATAGATGCCAGCCTCACATTTTCTTTAGCCCATAACACACAGTGGTTTGCATAGTTATTTCTTAAACACCATGTCGAGGTAGTGAATTAAGGGATTTGGATGATTTGGACCATCTTGAACTACATCATGCCGAACTCTATACTCATGTTCTTTCATCTTATGATTCTACTGTAAGGTCCAATCTATCTTAAGATCAAGTTGAATCAAGGGATTAAATTGAATCTGAACATGGGGCATACATCGGTGTTTGCCCCAAGAATAGCAAAAAAAATCAACAACCTCAATCAATCAATCTGTAACCATATTCCCTAGCAATGGCACTAAAATTAGGTGTAACCCAAATTACACCTCTTAAAAATTATAACACAATCATTGTCAAATAAAGAACCCAACAAAAGTTGGGGTCAAACCCACAGGGAATAGGATAAATCTCTATCAAGAACTTATTCATGTAGTCGAAAAGTGCAAAAAGAAATAAAGGGATTTGGTAAGAACATAGTAACAAAGTCTTAAACACTTTAGGTTGAAATCAATATAAAATGATCACCAGGATTGTGTTCCCCTGACTTCCAAACTCCGCAGACTTATCGTGCTCATCAAACTATCTCGGTGCTTTGCATGCAGAATTTAACAAGTTCTGTATCACCTACCGTCTCTTAACAACATTACCATCTAAACCTCTTAACAAGGGTTGCATTACTAACCTTTGTCCTGGATCCTAAATTATCTTGGTCTTAGAGTGTTGCATTAGTAACCCTTGTCCTGGATCCCAAATCAGCTCTCTCTTCTCTATCTCAAGTTAATTAGATGAAGGTTGGTAGCTTCAAATTACTGTTGAGATCTTGTTTTCCTAATTTCAATATATCTCTCAAGTTAGTATTAGATACAGATGAATTTTTAGCATTTAAAGTCACTAAAAAAGCAATCAATACAAGGAAAATCAAAATACATGAAAGAACACCAATCAATAAAGACTTTCCACCTCCTCTACTTCGGTATTTCATCAGGGTTCTCACAAACCTAGTTAAGAGGTTAAGACGCTCATGTTTATAAGAACACTCATAAATTTCCTAATATAGAGCATATGAATAATATCATAATGAATTAAGAATAAAAATCACAATGTCATATTAATATCAAACCATAAAAGTCAAGAATAAGAATTCTAAGATCAAAAGTGTATCTTTATTTAATATAATGTTGTAAGTATGTAAAGTGAAACATCAATGGGGCATTTATAGTTACATAACAAAACCTAAAATCCTAACCAAAACCAAATAGAAAACTAAGGTCAGCAATGATGATGCCTCAGACAACGAGTCGTCTGGACTGACAATGACTCATTATCAGCACCATTTTAATACACTTGGTAATGACTCATCACTAGATGAGTCATTGCCTAAATCTTTATCTCTCTAGTAACTTTTTCAACTTTCAAAACTTAAAATCCATATACTCTGAACGAAGGTCACTACTCATCACCTTCATCATTTCCACTAGTATTAAATTTGTACTCTTTCAAGACATTGTCTATCTTTTGCTCAGAATGACCTTCACTGTGACTTGTAGGCAGATCCTACAAGTCATAGTCAGTGTTGACATCAGTATTTCTTTTATTTCTTCACTGGTTACCCAAAAACTTAGACAATGAGTCATAGCATCACCCAATGACTTATTGTCTAAGAAAAAGACTATAATTTAGGAGATTTTTCTTTCTTTATTCATTCCACTCACTTCCAACCCTATTTTTATGCAAAACAAATACAAAAATGGATCACATCTAACAAAAAGACCTATGCACTTGCATAATTTTATTTTCTAAGCATAGAAAGTGCCATGAAACCATGGTACATCAGTCGTGAGACTTGGGTAGATCTAATCATCTTATATACAGTAGATTTTAATGTTATTTTGGGTATGGATTTGTTAGCTCCTTATCATGTTATCTTAGACTGTTATGCTAAGATTGTTACTTTAGCTCCCCTGGGTGTTCCTAGGATATCTTGGAAGGGTGCATTTTATTCGGGTCCCAATAGAATGATATCCTTTCTTTAGACTTGTCATTTCATAGAGAGAGGGTGTTTTTTCGTATTTAGCTCATATTCATAATACTAGTATTAATTCCCTACCTTCTTTGGATTTTATTTGTATTGTTTATGAGTTCATGGATGATTTTCCCTATGTATTTGTGTGGTATGCCTTCGGATCAAGATATTGACTTTGCCATTGATGTTGAGCCAAAAAACCCATATTTATTCCTTTTTATAAATAGCCCTATCAGAGCTAAAGAAATTAAAGCATTAATTTTTAGAGTTGTTGGATAAGGGATTTACCTGACCAACTATATCACCTTATAGTACACATATCTTATTTATGAAGAAAAAGAATGAGTCTATGTGTATATGTATTAATTATCGGCAGTTGAATAAGGAGATGATTAATAATAAGTATCTTTTGTCTCGTATTGATGATTTAGTTAATTAGCTTCAGGATACTTCAGTGTTTTCAAAGAAAGATTTAAGGTTTGGGTATCACCAGTTGAGAATTAGAGCTTCAGATAAACCAAAGATTGCTTTTTGGACTCAATACGATCATTATGAATTCTTGATCATGTCCTTCGAGTTGACAAATGCCCTAGTTGTGTTCATGGAGTTGGTGAATTGGGTATTCTGAATGTAACCCGACTCCTTTGTTATGGTATTTATAGATGATTCTTTATTCCAAGAGTGAGGTTGATCATGAGGAGTATTTATGGATTGTACTCCTGAGATTGAGAGATAAGAAGTTGTACACGAAGTTCTCCAAGTGTGAGTTTTTATTGGAGTCTATTTTTTCTTAGGTCATGTGGTGTCCAAGGATGGTATTATGGTCAATTTGGCTAAGATTACGACGGCTCGTGATTAGGCTAGGCCTACTTCTCCTACCATGATTTGGATTTTTGTTGGTTTGGTAGGTTATTATCGGTATTTTATTGAGGGTTTTTTAATCTATTATGGCTCTTTTGACTAATTTGACTCAAAAGAATATTTTATTTCAGTTGTCTTATTCTTGTGAGGTGAGCTTTCAAAAGCTCAAGGATTTTGTTGACCTCATTTCCTATCTTAGTTTTGTCCAAAAATGGCATAGGTTTAACCATCTTTTGTGATACTTTTGGTATTGGGTTAGGTGTTGTATTAATGCAGGAGGGTAAGGTGATTGTGTATGTTTTTTGTTAATTGAAGCCTTAAGATATGAATTACCCTATCCATAATTTAGAGTTATGCGCGATTATTTTTGCTTTAAAGTTGTAGAGGCACTACTTGTATGGAGTCTGTTGTGAGATTTTCTTGAATCATCATAGCCTTCAGTACTGCTTCACCCATTAAGATCTTAATATGAGGCAGCATTGTTAGATTGATTTGCTTAAAGAATATAACTGGGCTATTCTCTATCATTCAGGCAAAGCTAATATGGTTGCGGATGCTTTGAGTTGTAAGTTGACTAGCATGGCCAGCTTGGCGTATTATTTTACCTAGGAGAGATCGTTAGCTTTAAAGATTTAGTCTTTGGCTAACCAGAAGGTTAGGCTTGATGTTTTGACACCAGGGCATATTTTGTAATTTTTAGAGACTAGGTCGTCCTTGACGAAACAGATTTGGGCTTATTTGTTTGATGATGTTGGGTTGAGAGTAATTCAAGATAAGGTGTTGAGTGGTAAGGCTAAGAAATTCTAGCTTGATCCAGATGGTGTTCTAAGGATTAGAGATAATTCTGTGTGTCGAGAGTAAGTTATTGGGTAAGGTTGATTTTGGAGGAGGCTCACTATCTAGGTATTCCATCCATTTGAGAGTATCTAAGAGGTATCATGATTTGAGACAATACTACTGGTGGGGTTGTATGAGAAAGGATGTAGCAAATTTTGTAGCTCGTTATCTATGTTGTCAATAGGTGAAGGCCGAGCATTTGAGGCTTGGTGGTTTGCTTCAGAGGTTAAAGACACTGCAAAGTCCTAGTTATTTCAGTCCAATATAGCATGCCAAAAGAGGTCCCAGACTTAAAAAATTTTAGCTAAGTTCTAAGACTTAGAATCAATTTTAGCCTTTGTAATTGGATGATCTTATTTTCGATCTTTCTGACCTTATAATGTCGATTTTTAAATTGATTCATGATCAGGGATGTCAATAGGTCATATTGGGTGAGTTTCAAAATTTTGAAACGTTGTTTGAGTCATGTTTGGATGACCAAACTAGCAAGCCAATGTGATCTTGATGCGTCGCACTGGCTATCGCGTCATACCCATCAACGCGATGCATCGGTGATTGCGTCGACCTCATCGATGTGGCGCGTCACCTATCGCATCACTGGGCTAGTTTTATGGGTTAAGTTATGGGTTTTGGGGGGCATTTAGGTCCTTTTCTCCTAACCCAATTTAGCTAAAACACGAAATTTAATATCCTAAGGGGCAAAATACACTCATTATCTCACAAACACTCTCAAGAACAAGCCCTATTTTCATCAAGCTCAAGTTTTAGTTCCAATAAATCCTCCATAATTTCCATGAAATCAACAATCAAGGTATGTTAGGTGTTCATCCTTGGGTCTCCTTCCACCCTTGGAGTTCAAGAACCCCTTTTAAAACTATAAGTTTAATGATTCATAATTTACATGCATAAATTGGGTTATATTCATGTCTGTGGTGTTGTATGGGTTTCAATTCAAGATTTAATTATAAGTTTCATGAATATAAGATAGCATGTAAGTTGATTGATGTAATTTCCATGTCAAAACCCTTGAATTTGCAAGATTACACGTTGAAGTTATGATGCCCTATATGTTATTCTTCATGTATCACAATCATGTTTCCCAAGTGTTTAATAGAATGTCCATATGAATTGAATAGTGTAATCATGACATGTTAGCATGTGTTTTCATTCATGTACAAGTTTATGGCCTCCAAGTGTTTGATAAAATATCTCAGTGAATGAATTATGAACAATTGACTATTGCTATATTTTCAAGATTTGCTATGTTTGTCAATTATGCTATCAGGTACTGTGGGTATTTATTACCTAAAATCTAGTTGTTTACTTAGTTACAAAATTTATAGAATAGTCCCAGTAAAGGTCAAGAATAGTAGTACTCAGTCAGTTAACAGAACTCAGTGAACTCAGTGCAGTTCTGTCAGTCAACACCATCAGTGTCAGTTTAGTCAAGCCTAGTACAGTCTAGTGATCAGTTTAGTGTCGATTCAGTTGGGAGTAGGATTCAGCATCGAGCGAACCCAGGGATGGGGGCATTTCTACCAGTAGAGGGTTTGACCCCTAGTAGTAGTCCTTGCCTAACAAAACTATGTAGCCAGCATAGGGTAAGACGTCTATATATATTTCATGAGTTTTTCTGCCAAATTAGGGTTGACACAACATTGTTAGTACCCTTGGCAAGGTGCTAACACCCTTATAACTGAGGTCATAGGTTGGACCCTAAACTCAATCTGAAATCAGTGTATGTCGGTTAGATGAACACTCTCACAGTTATAGTTACAGTTTCAGTCTCAGTATTCAGTAAAGAACTCAGACAGTTCTACAAAACCATGGCTATCAGTTATCAGTTACTTATCCATCAAAATTCATTACATTAGTTCCAGTCTAAACTTTCAGTTATCAGTATTCAGTTACTAAAACTCAGTACTTCAGTTTCAGTCTAATTCAGACAGATGTTATATATGCAGCATTGCATATTCAGCATGTTCAGTAGTTACAATTTTGCATGTACTCTCATCCAGTTACTTCATAATGTTCATTCAGTCAGTTATCATCTCATGCATATGAACCCATGTATATAAACCTACCTCACTTAGCATACCAGTACATTCAAAGTACTGGCGCGTACTCTTTTTTTATGTAATGATGTCTCATATCATAGGTTCAGATACACGGGTTCCTGATCATACTTAGCAGCTCAGGATATCAGCAGCAGATTCAGTAGTAAGTCCCCATCCCTTAAGGATATTATTTTACTACAGTATTTCAGTTAGTTCAGTAGTTATTTCAGTTAGTGTTAGTTGGGGGTTTATCCCATCAACTCCATATTCAGACAGTTAGAGGCTTTCAGACTAGCACAGTCATTTATTTACTTTTCAAATGTTATTATCAGTACACTCAGTTATTATTTCAGTAATTTGAGAACCTTATGGCATTTTCAGTTATACTTCTACATATATTTTCAGTATTATTATTTAGTGCTCACAGTAATTACCAGTCATGGGTTAGCTTATGATCCTCTGAGGTCGTAAGCATCGTGTGACATTCAGGGTGTAGACTCAGGACGTTACAAGAGGTTACCCATTCTCGAGCGAAAATGGGAATGAATCACTATGGAATTTATGATTGGGTTGCCTCGTACTAGTTGTGGTTCTGATAATTTTTGGGTCATCATGAATCGATTGACCAAATGAGCTCATTTTATTCTAATTTAGGTTTTCTTTAGTGCTGAGAGGTTTTCCCGTATCTATAGTCGGAGATAGTTTATCTTTATGGTGTGACAATATCTATCATCTCAAATCGAGGTTCAGTGTTTACATCTTACTTTTGGAAGATTTTTCAAAAAGAGTTGGGTACCCGGGTTAATATTAGTACAACTTTTCAACCCCAGACCAACTGTCAGTCAGAGTGAGCTATTTAGGTTTTAGAGGATATGTTTTGTGCTGGTGTTATAGACTTTGGAGGTTAATGAGAGCAGCATCTTGCTTTGATAGAGTTTGCATATAATAATAGCTACCATTCCAGTATTGATATGGCTCCCTTAAAGGCTTTTTATGGTTGGTTTTATCTTTCTCCATTTGGTTGGTGTGAGGTTTTTGATATTAAAAATCGAGGTACGGACTTACTTCGTGAGTCATTGGATAGAATTTGGGTTATTTAGGATAGACTTTGAGTAGCTCAGAGTAGGCAAAAGTGCTATATGGATCATAGACTTTGTGCCTTGAGATTTAGTGTTGGTGATTGAGTCTTCCTTCGTGTGTCGCCCATGAAGGGCGTGATGAGGTTTGGGATAAGGGGCAAGTTTAGCCCTAGATATATTAGACCATTTAAGATTCTCCAAACTATTAGTGATGTGGCTTATGATTTAGCAGTACCCCCAAATTTATCAATTTTTCATCCAGTTTTCCATGTTTTCATGCTTCGGCGTTACATTCTGAATGAGTCTCATGTCTATCGCTAGGATTCAGTATAGTTAGATGAGATGTTGTCTTTTATTGAGAAGCCCATCTCCATTCTAGCATGGGATGATAAATAATTATGTTCTAGAGACATTCATGTGGTTAAGTTTTAGTGGAGAGATCAACCTATATATGAGGCTACTTGGGAGGTCGAATCCGATATATGTGGTAGTTATCCCCAGTGTTTTACTGATTTAGGCATTTTCCTTGCCTTTAGTTTGAGGACAAACTAGATTTTCAATAGTGGATGATATAAAGACTTAATTTTTGGTGATTTTTGGGAATTATTCATTTCTATGTGATTTAACCATTTCCCCCCTCCTCATGGTTACATTATGGTACTTCTGGGATGTGGGGATGATTGACACAGTTCCTAATACTTTTTGGTGTGATTGTGAGAGTTTGTGGCTTTTGGTGATTAAAAAGACTTTATAGTTGACTTCGGTCAATATTTATAGTACTGTGAGTCAGATGACAAAATATAATGAAAAAATGGACAGCGCCAGCAGATCCAAAATGTCAAGTTTAGACAGGTAACAT
Organism: Capsicum annuum; assembly: GCF_002878395.1. Taxonomy (NCBI): domain Eukaryota; kingdom Viridiplantae; phylum Streptophyta; class Magnoliopsida; order Solanales; family Solanaceae; genus Capsicum; species Capsicum annuum. The sequence continues at coordinate 117,493,557 of NC_061113.1, read as the reverse complement.
GATTGGTGCCATTTTACGATTTGGTATCTTATTTCGACCCTTGATTCAGAAAGTTGTGAAATTAGATATCGGGGGTTATTTCTTGAAAATGACATTTTATTGAAAATCTGATATCATCATTGAGTTTGGAGCGTCAAATTTGATTGGAAGCATAGTTTATTTGCGTTCACGAGATTTTGAATGAATCTCAAGGGGCCCGTGGAGACTTAAAATTTTTTCCAAATTCAGCTGGTACAGCTGCTAAAGCATTAATTTGGCCGCTTTAGTGGTAGGCTCTAAGAGCCACATGGCCTCTTAAGCAACCGACTCCAGCTGAACAAGGGTGCTTTAGCAGTGTCGTGTATCTTTAGTGGAGTTCATTAAAGCAATCCTTATCATCTTTAGCGGATTGTCTTGCTTATATGGATACCGCTAAAGCAGTCATCGTGACTGTTGAAAAGGCCATTTGACATATACATTCTTTTTCTCTGCTTTTCCACATTTTTGAGACTTGGAGCTTCAAGTTTTGTAATTTTTGGGCAATTTCTTTCATTTTCAAACTTGGGTAAGCTCCAAATCCCTATTCCAATTATTTTTTTGGTTCTTGTCATTTAAAGCTTGTTAAATCTCGATATTAAATTAGAAATTTGGAGATTTTAGCCCAAAAAGCCTAAATTAGTATTTTTTTTCAATAAACTCCAATTTCAACTCATTTTCACTTTAGTTTTCTTCTATGGGTTTCTTTAATCATGGGTAATATATTTTTGAACTAAAATTCTAATTCTATCCTTCTTTTTTGAAAATCTATTTTGGGTATCCTTTTTGACCCCGACTCAAAAATGGGCAAAATGAGTATCATTGGCTTCTTTTTGATGCATAGATTTCATATTTGTATGTTTTAGTTGATTTAGAGCTCGTTCGTGAGAGGAAGGCTCCATTTAAAGAATTTCAGACCGATTTTTTTCATTTGTGATAGGTTATGGCTTAAGTTTCTTCAGACAGGACTGAATAATTAATAGTGATATAAAAATATATTATGGGTATGTGAACATGGAAATGTCTTTGTTATTGTTTTGTGCCCATATAGGGCCCTATATGATTGTTATTTGGTGGTTTGAAATATTATTTGCTATGTTTGACCATGTGGGGTCTTATATGATATTGGACTAGTATTTGATATATATATTTGTTTGTGCTCTTTTTTGGTGAAAATTGCCTAAACTTGGACTCTATGTGGTATCAATGTCATATTATTGTATATCTTACTCTACTGGTATTTGGATTATATTGGATCATGGATGGTTGACATATTTAGTGGATTTTGGCTCACGTGGTTGGTTGACATATTTAGTGGATTTTGGCTCACGTGGTTGGTAAATTGGTTGGTTTTCAAAATTCTCATTTTGGTTGGTTGTGAGCATTACACCCTCATATCATATACATTCATAAAACATTGATACCACTATGGAAATACTAATTTTCTGATAGAAAATATGGAATCTTTAAAAACCTTTTGCGGATGTATGTGTCGAAGAGAAGTTATAGATATTGGATTAGTATTGGTTGGATTGTATATGGGTTTATGAACCCCCCATGGGTCCTACCTCGAGAGCACATCTCGGTAGGTATGTATGGAGGTTGTGCGACAACCTCAGACATATGCCATATCATCATCATCATCTTCTTCTTCTTCATTACATTCCAAAAATTGTGTACATCTATGTTGTATTATCATGCTTGTTTGATGTCTATCTATTGTGTTTCTCTTCCAAACTTGTATTTGATATATGTGTATATTTTAGAACTGTTAGAGAAGATGGTGTGGGCTACCATTTCGGATATTTTTTAAATTGCAAGTAACGTGCCCATAGTGTGTATTTTATATACTTTATTTTTTAGTTTGCTCAGTTTTCCTATGATACCTACTGAGTACAAGTGGGCCGTATTCATCCCTGTTGCGCCCTTTCAATGCAGATCCAGGTACAAGCGCATCACACGATAGCTGATTTTTGAAGGTTCTTAGAGTATTTTTTAGGTAGCAGCCAATCTATGCATCCAGAGTTGATCTACTACCTCTTCTTATCTAGTTTATATCTTGTTTTGTATTTAGAAATAGATTATGCTCCTTTTGGACTATCAGTTATATATTTTGACTTCAAGATATACTTAGGTTGTTCTTACACTATGACACTGAAGTTTGGAGAGATTTATGGTATCATTATTATGTATTTTTCACTATTTTTATATATGTGTGGTTCGACTTTGTTCTAGAAGTCCTACTTTGGGTTTTGGTGTTATTTTTCTCGTTTCATATTAGTTTGGGTGATAGGCTTACTTATCAACGCTTGCCGCGATAAGTTTTTTGCATATGTATATATGAACTAACATAGACCAAACTTGTATATTTATATATTCATCAAAAAAATACATCCAATATATTCATATGTATATAAAAAAAATACGAATGAAAAAATATACAATGAGTACCCACATACAAAATCATATGCAAATCAGGCTGAATACAATTAAATCACTTACAGATTATTATGAAATTCACTAAAATTAGATCAAATACCTTTTATGAAAGTAATTCATCAAGATTCATTCTGTGAAATTTACACTAATATACAATCAGGTTTTCAAATTATACATTTTCTTTTATAAAATTTTTAGAAAATTGAGATGAAGCACAAACATTACATCTACGGTTAAGAAATGTTCGAATTGATTAAGGTTTGTATCAAACATTCAATTGAATAGGAGATCAGAAAATTGAGATGATTTCGCTGAGAACACCATCATTATCTCCCTCAACACCAAGTGTTCCTCTCTTCATCTTTGCCCACATCGGTCATTCTAGTTCGACTAATTGATTAGTGGTAAGTGGTGGATCTATAGATGGTGTAGTACCGGTGGCAGTAGTGACGGCAGCGGCGACGGCGGAAGCCGTTTCATCTTATTCATCGGAGTAGAAGAGGATTGTCTTATTCTTGAAATCCCAATATATAAAATACAAAAAAGATTCAACTTTTTTCAATTATTCAAACAAAATAAATTCTAAAAATTGAAATCCATGAAAATTGATATTGAATAATTGGAAGTTTTATGAGAAAATGCGGCAGAAAAAATTGAGTGAAGTTAAGAGAAGTTAATGATAAAAACCTTAGAAAGAGAGTATTGGTTATATACTTAGTGTAGATTATTTGTATATGAGGATCCACATACAAAAATAGTTATAAAATTAACAAATAACCATGTAAGGTAATTATTTTACCAATTGTAGGGGGTGCGGATAACTTGGGTAATTTGCGTGGATAACTAGTAGATAACTAGTACTTACTAGTTCTATCATGTTCATTGAAATGTTATGTCATAGTATTTCTTAGTTTTTTGTTTTAACCTTATTAATTCTTCTATATTATTTTTAAGGTATTCTATATGTTCCATATCTCTAGTTTTTAGGTAGTCAAGTAGATTCTCTTTCATAAGTATTTCTATTAATCTTATTTGCTCCACATCTTGTCTCCAATATTCTAAGTATTCGTAGTTTATCGTTTTATCCTATAGTAGTTGAAATACTGTAATTTTCTTTGTAATAATTTATTCTAATTGTACTATATCTGGTATTAAATTCTAGGTTATTTATTTCATTAATTATCCTATCTTTTTCTTCTATGAATAATTCTATGTCTAAATCATAATCTAAACTATCTTTTAATTCTAGTTGTTCCAAGGTTTTATCTATCCAAATTAATCTTTCTTTTAATTGTTTTCTTCCTCTTCTAAGCTGGTTTCTATAATTAATTTCTTTGTATAGCCAACTTTATTTTTATCTAACTCTTCTTATATATTCTAACAATTTTAATCTGTATAATATCCATCTGAATAATAACTATTTAAATATGAGAGGTAGCTATCATTATATAAGTGTAAGTTTTCTATAGAACTTAATAACTCTTCATTAAAATAAAATACCTTTTTGTATATAATTTTCCTTTTATCTACTATTTCTATATCATTAAGTACATACATAACAAGTATCTTAAATTTATCTATCATTCCATCAGATAAGTAGGTAGTCATTTTATTTCATATGATGCTATTTTCAAAATATTCCCTTCAATTATATACATAACAAAATATGGTCATCTTAGATCACTATATACTAGATTATTCTTAAATAATTATATCACTCTGTCACTATTAGCATAGTAGTCTGGATACTTTTTTCCTTAAACAGCGCCTCTACACTGGTTACTCCCCTATCACGGCCTTCTTGCCTCACCGATTTCACCTTTAGGATGGCATAGTCCTAGGAATTTTTCTCCTTTTCCTCTTTGCTAATAAACTTTGTAACATATTATTCTTCAAATAATTCTACTATATAGTAAGTAACATGAACTTATTTTATCATATCATGATTGTCAGGAATTTATTAATTTAGCTATTCATAATCATAAATAAATATACTTTTTCTGGTAGGTTTGATAATTCTGGGCTTTGTTCATCCATAGTTTTTCCTTTGAAATATCTTTGTTTTTATTTAATATTCAAAATTTATTTGTGTACAAGAGAAGGCTTGCTTCAACTCATGAAGTCTTACCTTTAACTTACCGAAGGCTTACATATTTATAGACTAAAAAAAATGCTTAAACTACTTTATACTATTCCTACTTTACACGTATTCTATAAACTGTTTCTAGTCTTTATAGTTGTCCTAAATTCTTACTACTTTTCAAAAAGTAAGAAAGACTTTAAAGCCTAAAAAGACGAAAACTTATTAAAAAACTTGCCAAAAAGTCAAAAAAGCTAAAAGCTAATAATTCTTATACAATTATTTATGTAAATAAGTTATCTAATTTGTTCACATGTCGCTTTCATAATTTAATATCTTGTCTTTATCTCTTCCATTATTGTTCCGTTGTTTATCTTTTTTGTCGTGTCTCTCCTGCTGTTCTAATTTTTTTGTTTGCTTCTATTGTAGTGTTACTTCTGGAATAATATTATGTCGTCCGCTATAACAGCTGCATTGATGATCATCATATCTCTGTCCAATTAATTTGCAAAATTGTTCCATGAGTCCGTCAGAAATAACTCCTTTCTTGATAGATCTTGTGAGAGGGTTATCTTCTGGTTTTAATAATGTCATTGTCCATCAACGAATTTCTTCCATATCATTTTCTCTTATGTCTTTACATGTGGAATAAACCAATAAATGATCTCTAGAATAATAATTTCAAGTTGGATTACGGTTCAAATAGTTATGTGTTACTCTTGTATAATTGTGCTCAAGCCAATAACTTGTTTGTTCTTGAAAAAGTCTGGTATCTCGATTTTCTATATTTCATCTTGTTCAGATATTTCTTCTAGTATAATGTAGTCTCTTGTCATACCAATTTTTACTACTGTAACCACTGGTTTAATTTCATCAAATAGTATCTCAGCGAGGGCCAAATAAAATCTTACGTAAAATAGTTATCCTTTTGAAATTTTTATATATGTCATAATTCATTTATGTACTTCAGGAATCATGGCTAATTCTTTCCCATCTGTTGTATATACTGATGATAATAATCCATAAGAATAACATGTACCGATTAAATTTGGCTGGTTCCTGGGAGCACAATAAGTTTATTATAATTTTGTAACTTTTGGGTTATATAGCCTTAGTGTTTTTTTGATAGCTCAATATCTTGGACGGGTTTAGTATTTAGTAAGGTTTGGATCGTATATAAATTTTCAATATAAACACGGGTTAAATGGTTGTAAGCTTGTTTTTTCTGGTTAATTGCTTCTGAATAAGGGTATAACTGCGGGGGTACAAATAATTCATTCTTTTGGATATTTGGTGGTGCATAAGGTTTTTCAAATATCTTATTTAGGTTGTAATTCTTTTTCTTTGGTAATTCAAATTTTGGTAAATTTTTTGTAGTGGGTAATTCCTTAGTTGTACCTGATGTTCCTCCACATGTAACAACCGTTTCGGTTTTAAGGTGTTTCCGAACGTCACGTTCTAGGTCTAGTTTTTTAAAGTGCTCTTCCTGCACTATATGTGTGCCTTTGTCTTTTTCCTGTTTTTTAGAGTGCTCAGATTGCACTTTTAATTCTGCGACTTCAGTAGTCAGTAGAGTAACTTGTTCTTTTAATAATTTCACTTGTTCAAATAATTGAACTAGTAAATCATTTTGAGTAACTTCAATAGTAACTTTTTTTGTTGTTAAATCAGTCTGAGTAGCCTTGTCGTGACAAGTAATCTGCAAAGACATTTTTGTTAGTACTAGTTACTTCAATTGTAAATGTAAAATTTAATACGTTCAAGACTAGTCTCCGTATTTCTTTTGTTGTAACTGAATTTTGTATTTTCTTTGTTATCCACCAACGTACATGTGTATTATCTGTTCGTACAATAAACTTGTTATATACAATATATGGCTCAAATGCTAATAAACATTAATATAATGAGCATAATTCTTTTCTATTTATTTTTTATTTTATCTCTGTTTCATTAAACGTGCCTGAGTAGTATCTACAATTATGTTCTAATTTTTATTCTTCATATCTATATTTAAGTACTCCTCCAGAACTATATTCGCTTGCGTCTGCTTCTACTATATATGTAAAAAATTTATTTTCGTCTGTAAAATTGTAATTTTGGTAATTCTTTACAAAGTATTTTTATTTTCTAGATTTGTTCTTTATCTTCTTCGTTGTAATTATATTCTATATCCTTTTTAAATTTTTTCTGTAATGGCTTTAGGTTTTCTGCTAATTTTGGTATATATTCTCTTACTTGGTTTACTAATTCTAAAAATGATTGTAATTTCATTTTTGTATCTAATTCTTCTTTTGAATTTATTATTTTTTGTACTATATGTTGTTGAATTTTTACCCCACTCTTATCTATTTGTATTTCTAAAAATTCTATCTGATTTTTCATAATTTCAGCTTTCTTTTCACTTAAGCTTATTCTTGATTTTTCTATTATATCTATGAATTATTCTAGTAATTTTAAATGTTCTTCTTTGGTTTTTGTGTATAGTAGTATATCATCTATGTATACTACACAATTAGGTAATTTTTTAAAATAGCTATCCATAAAATGTTGATATCTACCTGGTGCATTTTTATATCCAAATGGTAATACGTTCCATTCATAAAATCCTTGTAGTGTCATAAATGCAGTTAATTCCTTAGAATCTTCATCTAGCTTTAAATGGTAAAATCCTGATTTACAATCAAATTTACTAAAGTAATTATATCCTTGTATTTGTCTTATTTTTAATATCTTATTTGGTATTGGATAATTACATGTCATAGTTTTTGCATTTAGGTTTCTATAATCAATAATCATTCTACTTTTTCCTCTTTTTTGTTCATTATGTTTATTAACTATAAATGCTGGGCTATTATGCTTACTATTACTTTTTTGTATGTATTGTTTTTCTAATAATTCATCTATATGCATTTTAAATTCTTTTAAATCATC